>NC_091117.1:215332687-215530187 GCF_040183065.1 Periplaneta americana | reverse complement strand
CAGCCGAAGGCAGAAGTTGTGCAGGTGAGAAGAAGAAATGGTGACACTGGAATAGAAATTAGTCCAATATTAGTGTTTTGTATGAATCTTTCGTGCCAGAGACTAATTCAATATGTTCAATTCCAAAACCCGTCTTATCCATAATAAATATAATAATATATTTAAATTATTTCGTAACTGATTCAAGGAAACGTTTTTTCCTTCTCTTGAAATAATTTGTAAAATTCGATAAAGTGGGTTGCACGCCTCAAGTTTAGTATTATTTCTACCATATCAGAACAACTTTACAAAATCATGAATGTTATTAATATATAACCACATAACATAAGTCTAATTATTGCTAGATATAAAGATTTTGATGCTAACGCTTTTAAACTTTTGTGCGAGATCGTGCGTATTTGCTTGTTTTCCGCACAGAACCAATACGCGGTACGTGTGAAATAACACATTCAGTATTCCCAACGTAACACACATAACAATTTCCCTCTTCTTACCGCTTAAGCGCGACATTCATGTTACTGCTTTAGGCTTTTAAAATATTATTTTTAGAGACGTTTAACATAGTCATAATTATAAATTGGAAACTTACCACTGCAATTTCACCTAAATTGCAATGTTAATTATTGTTTTTAAATATTTGAAAAAATTAAGTAAAGTCTACTACGCCACGAAACTTATTGCATTCCTGATACAAGTAACATTAAGGAAGCCGTGAAAAAATCAACAAGATTCCAGATGCAATATGTTATATAAATAATATTGTTAAAATATTAAAATGAAAAATAAATCATTACATAACCTTACCGTTTGTTTTAAGTTCGCATTTATAGACTGGGGGGGGGGGGAGACAGACGTATATCAAGGCCTGCTGGAGTATAGTAAACACAGAATAGAAGAAAGATATTTTGGTTTTCCGAAGTTGGCGTCATTAAACAGAAACCAACATGGAGATTTCATTGTAACTAATTAGAAATTCGTCTTTAAGGTATGTAATAAACGATCTTCGCACATAATAATGTACGATACACGAGCGGTATGTTTGTTTTCATGTTCTCGGAAATTAAAAAAGCTCAACTACGTTTCGCTTTTTCAATCTTTTCCTCTACCATGAAAACGTCAACATACCGCTCTTGTAACGTATATTACTATTGTGAGACATCGTGCGTATTTGCTTGTTTTCCGCACAGAACCAATACGCGGTAAGTGTGAAATACCACATTCAGTATTCCCAACGTAACACACATAACAATTTCCCTCTTCTTACCGCTTAAGCGCGACATTCATTTTACTGCTTTAGGCTTTTAACATATTATTTTTAGAGACGTTTAACATAGTAATAATTATAAATTGGAAACTTACCACTGCAATTTCACCTAAATTGCAATGTTTATTATTGTTTTTAAATATTTGCAAAAATTAAGTAAAGTCTACTACTCCACGAAACTTATTGCATTCCTGATACAAGTAACATTAAGGAAGCCGTGAAAAAATCAACAAGATTCCAGATGCCGATATTATTACTGCAATATGTTATATAAATAATATTGTTAAAATCTTAAAATGAAAAATAAATCATTACATAACCTTACCGTTTGTTTTAAGTTCGCATTTATAGATTGCGGGGAAAAAAAAAAGACAGACGTATATCACGGCCTGCTGGAGTATAGTAAACACAGAAAACATTTTATAGCAACAATGTTGAAGAAAGATATTTTGGCTTTCCGAAGTTGCCGTCATTAAACAGAAACCAACATGGAGATTTCATTGCAACTAATTAGAAATTCGTCTTTCAGGTATGTAATAAACGATCTTCGCACAAAATAATGTACGATACACGAGCGGTATGTTTGTTTTCATGTTCTCGGAAATTAAAAAAGCTCAACTACGTTTCGCTTTTTCAATCTTTTCCTCGAACATGAAAACGTCAACATACCGCTCTTGTGACGTATACTACTATTGTCTCATTTTGCTTAAGCGGTTTTCTTACATTTACGTTCTTATTGCCCCCAACTCAACTGATGATAATGTACTGAGTTTAATTACATTATTCTGCACATTTGACACAGGTGGCGGTCCACAATGCATGGAAGTCACTGACATTTGGATTGAATTGTGCTGTGGCCTTTGACCTGCATAGCCACACCCTCACAAACCCTGAGTCGAACAGAATTGTAACTCCTCCTCGTAATATTCGACGGCAGAGACGGGAACTGTATCTACGACTCGAGGATGCCATGAATTCGTAAGTTTGAAGGAATTTCCGTTCTATTCAGTCGAGATTTTATGCTACTGACAGCAGCCAGAGCAGCCAGGCAGGCTCAGTATTGATGGACTTCGAAGCATAAAGTTACAAATATTCATACATTTGAAGTACATCATCTTTATAATCGAAAGTAAATAAATTAAATTACTATTATAATTATTAATTTTCAGTCAGAGGCGTACATTAATATTTATCATTATCATTATCATCATTTTTATCGCCATTTATTTTCTTGCGGAATAATAGTAATATACGTTACAAGAGCGGTATGTTGACGTTTTCATGTTCTCGGAAATTAAAAAAGCCCAACTACGTTTCGCTTTTTCAATCTTTTCCTCGAACTTGAAAACAAACATACCGCTCGTGTATCATACATTATTTTGTGCGAAGATCGTTTATTACATACCTGAAAGACGAATTTCTAATTAGTTGCAATGAAATCTCCATGTTGGTTTCTGTTTAATGACTGCAACTTCGGAAAACCAAAATGTCTTTCTTCAACATTGTTGCTATAAAATGTTTTCTGTGTTTACTATACTCCAGCAGGCCTTGATATACGTCTGTCTTTTTTTTCCCCCAGTCTATAAATGCGAACTTAAAACAAACGGTAAGGTTATGTAATGATTTATTTTTCATTTTAATATTTTAACAATATTATTTATATAATATATTGCAGTAATAACATCGGCATCTGGAATCTTGTGGATTTTTTTCACGTCTTCCTTAATGTTACTTGTATCAGGAATGCAATAAGTTTCGTGGAGTAGTAGACTTTACTTAATTTTTGCAAATATTTAAAAACAATAATGAACATTGCAATTTAGGTGAAATTGCAGTGGTAAGTTTCCAATTTATAATTATGACTATGTTAAACGCCTCTAAACATAATATGTTAAAAGCCTAAAGCAGTAAAATGAATGTCGCGCTTAAGCGGTAAGAAGAGGGAAATTGTTATGTGTGTTACGTTGGAAATACTGAATGTGGTATTTCACACTTACCGCATATTGGTTCTGTACGGAAAACAAGCAAATACGCACGATCTCGCACAAAAGTGTTTACATTTTTAATCTTTTTTCTTTGTTTCACAATTTATCCGTTCTCGTTTCTCACCTTTTGATGTAGAAGGAACCTCATTTCAAGAGCAGTAATTTCACTTTTTATTTTTTTTACTGCACATGAATAAACACGCGGTGAAAGTGGTAAGAAATTACTCTAATAATTGAAATACTATTCACAATAGTAATACAGTAATAATAATAATAATAATAATAATAATAATAATAATAATAATAATAATAGTAATAATAATAATAATACTAATAATAATAATAATGGGCGTTACCTTATCTTATAAAGGAGACTGTGATCAAAAAGAAAAAATGGGAAAATTTAATTACATAAATGGAACAATAAGAAGAACCCTGAAATCAAAAGCTAGAAAAGATACATTATTAAAATTTTATAAGGTGATGTCAGTGCCCAGTTTACTATATGCAAGCGGAACATGGGTTATGTAAAAGAGAGATGCCTCTAGATTACAAAGAAATGAGATGAAATTTTTGAGAAGCGTAGCAGGTTACAGGAAAATAGAACATAAAAGAAACGAAGAAATAAGAGAAGAACTTGGTATATATGAATTAAACAACAAAATAGAAGAATATAGATATACATGGATGTCTCACATTTCAAGGATGCAGGACGACAGGATACCATATAAGTTTTGGAAATATAAACCTCGGGGAAGAATAGATATTGGAAGACCAGCCAAAAGATGGATGGACCAATTTCAGTAGCTACTACAGGAATCAAATTCCTAATGCATGAAGGATTATGATGATATAATAATAATAATAATAATAATAATAATAATAATAATAATAATAATAATAATAATGCTTACTTATAAATACATTTTAAGGAACCCGCAGGTTCATTGCTGCCCTCACATAAGCCAAACATCGGTCCCTATCCTGAGCAAGATTAATCCACTTTCTATCATCTTATTCCACTTCCCTCAAATCCATTTTAATATTATCCTCCCATCTACGTCTCGGCCTCCCCAAACGTCTTTTTGCCTCAGGTCTCCCTACTAAAACTCTATATGCGTTTCTGAATTCCCCCATACGTGCTACATGCCCTGCCCATCTCAAACGTCTGGATTTAATGTTCCTAATTTATTATGACAGGTGAAGATTTAATTTAGTAGGTTATTTTACGACGCTTTATCAACATCTTAGGTTATTTAGCGTCTGAATGAGATGAAGGTGATAATGCCGGTGAAATGAGTCCGGAGTATAACACCGGAAGTTACCCAGCATTTGCTCATATTGGGTTGAGGGAAAACCCCAGAAAAAACCTCAACCAGGTAATTTGTCCCGATCGGGAATCGAATACGGGCCACCTGGTTTCGCAGCCAGACACGCTAACCGTTACTCCACACGTGTGGACTGTATATATGTATGTATGTATGTATGTATGTATGCCAATATACAAGTTTTTATTTATGTACAGTAGTGACAAAAAAACCCGGACTGACTCTTGTAGCTGATTTCAGAGCCTTGTTCACTCCAGAGCACGATAGACTGGTAACTAAGACTTTCGTGGTTCGAATCCTGCCTGTGAAGGAAACTTGTTTTTATTCCTTATTCAAATTTATTCCCAATACTTTTCGATTGCTGGTAAAATTCATGTTCTGGGAATAAGTTAATTGAGCAGTAAAATATCGCAGCAATCGAAAAGTATTGGGAATAAATTTGAATAAGGAACAAAAAAAAGTTTCCTTCCGAGGCAGGATTCGAACCACGAAAGTCTTAGTTACCAGTCTATCGTGCTCTGGAGTGAACAAGGCTCTGAAATCAGCTACAAGGGTCGGTCCGGTTTTTTTGCCATTACTGTACGTACTTGTATGCAAGTACGTATTTATGTAAGTGTTTGTACGCATATACGTACGAATGTACGTGTGTACGTACATATACATAATGTGCATTTTGGAATTTGTACAGGGACATCATTTTATTTTTACTAACATTTCTAATATTAACCTGGATCAACGATTAAGAACCGGAAACACGTTTGTTACCCCCTTCCACGACTGGAGTTCGATGATATTGGCGTAAAATACAAACACATCACTTTACTAGGTATAGGAGGGAAGAAACGTAGTTCACCCATTTACGTAAACTAGGAAATATTGCGATTTTGAGTTTGATAATTTTCATTAGGTTTTTGTTTAATCAAAATACAGTACAGTATTAACAATGAGTATTTTTACTCACGAACTGAGCTTTCCATGCGGACGTATTCATTATGCAGTGTATATTATACTGTCTACAGCACATTAGCGTACTCTATAGAGAATGAAGTTAAATTGAAAAATAATCATAATATAGATATTTAAACACATTTTTTAAAATGGTGGCCGTTCATTTCGATACAGGCATATCGATTATTTTTTTGCATATTATCGCACTATAGACTATTGTACGTTATTCCAATTACCAGGTTCGCACTTCGTATCAGTAACTCATGTTGAAATAATTCTGTACCTACTCTATAAAAGAGTATCTTACGTACTGTAAATTCAATCTTCACTTCCGCCCGATCCGAAAAGATAAAATTACTCAGACATACTATGTACTGTCCGTCCAAGTGGTTACGTCGCAGCGTCGTGGAAAGGGAGGAAATCACGTGACAGTTAATCACTTAATGAGGCCCTTTTATTTAAGTTATTTTAAACAGTTGTATAATATTACGTAGACGTCCAATTCCTAACAGAAATTAATGTTCTCAGAAAAGAGCTAAGACATCCCAGCCACTAGCATTTACAGATAGGCGAATAGAAGCAGGTGGGGGAAACCGGGATGGGACACAGGCAAATGGAAAATTATGCAATATTGAAAGCTTTTTCGTCACTGGAAAAGGCGAACATATTTTTGGAACGTACTGTTTACTATGACCGTAAGGCTACTATGACTGTATATGCGGTCTTGGATCTGTGTGGAGGACACTTGAACTTCATTAGTAAAAGGGGTGGGAGTGAAGTACATCCAAAGACTCAGGTACAATAAAAATTGAAGTAAAAATAAAATGATGTCCCTGTACACAGATCATGACATGCTATTTTTATGGTTTCGTACGAGTTTACAGTGTAATATTGAACGCGTCCAGAATTAGGTGTGTTTTCTGGGTCTTTGACCAGCTCTGAAGAGTGGAAGTCATGTTCCAAAGTGGCAGCTACACGTTGCAAAGAACTTTATGTTTACACAACTTTGTTACAAAGCTTCTCTCTTGTGGTACGTACTAATTTTCAACTCTTAGCTCTGCTGATTAGCTCTCAGTGCCTTGTCTATCAAGCATAAAGCGGAAAGTTTCTGCGAAAACACCAGCTTGTATGGAAGTAATGTGACGTAATCTAGAGAAATAAAAGTGCATACACTCAGTCAACGTACTTCAAACGACAAGGTTAGTTGAAGATTTTCTTAGAGTCGATTGCAAGACTGGTAGGTCTAACCACACGACAAAAATCTGGCGTTTCTCGAAAGATTTTGACAATATACAGCTTACTAAATTAGGTAAGTAACATTGTGAATTCCAGGAGAGATGACGCAAGGTATTGGAAAGCATGATTTAGATGTGAAGTTAGAATTTATAATTGTCCCGAAATGAAAAATTGTAATGGACGGAAATAGTAAATCTAGTCACGTCAGCCTTAAGACAAGCTACAGTCTGAAATTGTTATAAGACTTAATTTAATAATGAAAGTCTTACTGAACTTTGCTATGGGTTACTTATTACAGTATTTTTAACAACTTTGCTTTAGTACATTTTGAAATGTACAGTAACTAATGCGAATTTGCAACAAAATAAATTCATACATGCACATACTTGCACAAATACACGCATAAACACAAAATTCACGTGAATTAACACGCACGCACGAACGCACACTACACACAACACAAAACACACAACACAACACACAAAACACACAACACACAAAACACACAACACAACACACAAAACGCAAAACGCACAACACAAAACACACAACACAACACACAAAACACACAACACAAAACACACAACACACAAAACACAAAACACACAACACACAAAACACAAAACGCACAACACAAAACATACAAGACAACACACAAAACACAAAACGCACAACACAACACACAAAACACAAAACGCACAACACAAAACACACAACACAACACACAAAACACAAAACGCACAACACAAAACACAAAACACAACACAAAACACACAACACAACACACAAAACACAAAACACACAACACAATACACAAAACACAAAACGCACAACACAATACACAAAACACAAAACGCACAACGCACAACACAAAACACAAAACACACAACACAAAACACACAACACAAAACACACAACACAAAACACACAACAAAACACACAAAACACAAAACACAAAACACACAACAAAACACACGAAACACAAAACGCACAACACAAAACATACAAGACAAAACACAAAACACAAAACGCACAACACAACACACAAAACACAAAACGCACAACACAAAACATACAAGACAACACACAAAACACACAACACAAAACACACAACACAACACACAAAACACAAAACGCACAACACAAAACATACAAGACAACACACAAAACACAAAACGCACAACACAACACACAAAACACAAAACGCACAACACAAAACACACAACACAACACACAAAACACAAAACGCACAACACAAAACACAAAACACAACACAAAACACACAACACAACACACAAAACACAAAACACACAACACTATACACAAAACACAAAACGCACAACACAATACACAAAACACAAAACGCACAACGCACAACACACAACACAAAACACAAAACACACAACACAAAACACACAACACAAAACACACAACACAAAACACACAACACAAAACACACAACAAAACACACAACAAAACACACAAAACACAAAACACACAACAAAACACACGAAACACAAAACGCACAACACAAAACATACAAGACAACACACAAAACACAAAACGCACAAAACAACACACAAAACACAAAACGCACAACACAAAACACAAAACACACAACACAACACACAAAACACAAAACGCACAACACAAAACATACAAGACAAAACACAAAACACAAAACGCACAACAAAACACACAAAACACAAAACGCACAACACAAAACATACAAGACAACACACAAAACACACAACACAACACACAAAACACAAAACGCACAACACAAAACATACAAGACAACACACAAAACACACAACACAACACACAAAACACACAACACAAAACACACAACACTATACACAAAACACACAACACAAAACATACAAGACAACACATAACACATAAAACACACATACAAATACAAACACAAACACACACACACACACACGAATTTCTAGAGCCTGCATTGTCGTCAAGTTGCAGTGAATACTGAATCTTAATACGTCCCTGTTCAATTAACTGGGAAAGTTCTAATTGACAAAAGCCCAAGGTGATAAAATAAACCTAAAGTTGCAATAATCTTCGAAAGAATCATGGCAGTAACTGGTTGATATCTGAGGAATTCTTTACTGTTTATGGTAGAAAGTAGAAAGATGTAATGTAAGTGAAATAGTCACTATAAATTCAACAGCAAATATAATTTGTAATTTCTATGATATCAGCGTTATCATGACTGTGTTCGAAAGTTTTAATGTACATGAAATGCCTTTTTGCCACATTTCTACAGGGACATCATTTTATTTTTACTAACATTTTTAATATTAACCTGGCTATATCTTTGAATTGACGGTTGAGAACCGGAAACACCGTTTGCTACCCCCTTCCACGACTGGAGTTCGATGATACTGGCGTAAAATACAAACAAATCACTTTACTGGGTATACGAGGAAAGAAAAGTAGTTCATCCATTTACGTAAACTAGGAAATATGGCAATTTTGAGTTTGATAATTTTCATTAGATTTTTCTTCAATCAAAATACAGTACAGTATTAAGAATAAGTGTTATTACTAGACATCGGATTTTTAGGCACTAAAAATTGCAGTTTTAGGCGCCTAAAATAAGCTCAAAATTTGTAAAATTAGGCTCTATTTTAATGAAAATAGGCATTTAGCCACATCAAGGTATCATACTTATTTCTTTCACTGAAATTTTTAGTTATACACTAAAATACGCACAAAAAAGTATGTTTAAACATTAAAAAAGAATACTATATTATATTTATAAACAGAGCTGCACAAATTTAATATATTGAAACTAATGAAATAATGATTATTGATATCAAGATTACTCATTTTAAGTTATTGAAATTCAGTTCCATGCTCAGACTTTATTATAATTATCTGCACAGTACACCACCAGATTTTTTTCTAAATTCTCCACAGTTAACCTTTGCCTTTTGTCACTGAGAATCATTTTGAAAGCAGAAAAACTTCTTTCAACCGAAACTGATGTGAGAGGCGCAAATTTTAAATTAGGTACAATAGAAACATCAATACTTACTGGAATATTTACACTTTCCCCCGATATCACTCTTGATACTTTTTCCAACAACGAAAATCCTACATTCTTATTTAGTACGTTGTCCCACTTATTTTTAACTTTTTTCCCAGTTTCGCCCAAAGCAGAATGTATGTTCACTTGAGCTTCCTTTACTATTGCTATTTGGCTACAAAGAGATTGTTTTTCACGTTCTAATTGTTCAATGCTTGCAGGTATGAAAGAAAAGTTTGATGTTATGTAGGCAATATCGTTTTTTACGTGAGTCATTCAGACAATCTTTCACTGCTTTCACACACGCTGCACTATCAGTTTCAGGTAATTTATCAATAACTGTGACCACTTCTTTAAAATACTTAGAATAATACACCACTGACTGAATCCAGGTTCCCTATCGTGTAACAACCGGCTGAGGCGGGAGTGGGATATCTGGAAAGTTCTCTCTGAATATTGAAATCCTGGATGGGGCTTTGCAGAAACATTTTTTTGTGTTAGAAATAAACGAATTGACAAGAGGAAATTCATTCCGGATTGTTTCAGAAACCCTGTGAAGGCCATGTGCTAGACAGGTTACATGCGTGAGGTTAGGATAAAATGTTTTAAGAAGTGGAGCTGCAGCAACCATGTATGGGGCAGCATCAGTACAAAACAACAGAACTTTAGAATCGTCTATATTACGTGAGTATAAAGATTGTAGGCCTTTATTTACAAAATAAGCAATGGCTTGGCTATTCACTTTCGAAAGTTCCTTAACACATACGAGATGTGGAATCGAAGGTCCATCAGGACTAAGTTTTCCTACTACCATATTTGCTATATACCTATTCATAGGATCTGAGGTTTCATCCACAGAGATCCATATGTAAGAATCACCTATATCCTCCCGAATGGAAGCTAAAGTTTCATTGTATATTCTGTCTAAGTAATTTTTTCTTAGGGTCGACTCAGATGGGATATTTTGTTTGCAGTATTTTTGTGAAAACTGTCTTAAAACCGGATTTTCAATTGCATTCCAGGGAATGTTGGCAGCAACAAACGCTCTGGTTAAATCAGCACAGAAATTGCTGCTGAGATTGGATGAAGTAGGCTGTCTTAGTAAAGTTTGTTGCAGTTGATTTTTCTGCTGGGCTTTAGCCTTATGAGCCGCTCCTTGCACATGCTGCTTTAGGTGGCACTTCTTTTCTTGCGAAATCTAAAAATGTAAAGTAAACTGAATTAAAATAAAATCCTAATTGTTGTATTGCCGTATTTCTATCACAAAGTTAGTGGGTTCGAACAATCAAAATTTTAATGACCTGCAAATACTTTAACTATCGGAATTTAAAAGGTTAAAATGTAGTGGTCTTAAAAAGAATTATACCTCAGGATAGCTCAGTCAATGTATAAATATTATAGGCCTACTCATTAAAATTAATAGAATTTATATATTTCAACTATTGTTACATACCTGTTTGCTACAAATCTTGCAGAATATTATTTTTACATCATAAGTGAATTCTGAATATTCTGTTAGCCATTGCCGGATCAATGTAGATTTTGCACTTATATTTTTCGGCATTATCGCGTTAAACTTCACAGGAAAACGTCCTACCGCTCAAAACTTCTCAACACAAATAAGGTGAGGGAAAGAGCAACTGTTAACGAGCATTCAAATGAACCGTTGTTATTGAGATTCAATTGGACAAAAATACAAAGTTCCACTTATTGTTGCATTTCCTGGTAGTGTTAACACTAGGAGGGCCATTCTTTTAAATATTTTGTAACGGTTTACCCTACTAATTCGCAGTTTTACGACTTTTCATAAATATTTCAAAAACACTCTTTCTCCAAAAATTGTGATTTCATGACACTCTGAAGGGCAGTACAGCTAATCGGTTTCAGACCGAAAACAGTCATTTTTATAGTATAGTATATCTCTGAATCGGTAGCAGCACATGTTCTGCTTCAAAACTAAGGTTGGTTCTTTGTCGGCATTTATGCCTCCAAACATGTTAAATTCGGTGAAATCTATTGCGAGTGTCGTGAGATTCAAAACATTTTGTTTCCTTTATCAATGGTTTCATGGCCGGTGTGAAGCAAACTTTCCACTTTTTAAATGCCTTACATTTCGCAGTGAATGCATGTTTAAATTATAAAAAGTAAGAGTAAAATGCGAAACTTTACAGTGATTTAGGCATTTTTAGGCGAATATTAACAAATTAGGCTCTAATAACCGTTTTAGGGCATTTAGGGCACTATAAAACTCTTTGAATACCTTTCAATTTCCATGAAACACAAATATTAATAATTATTTTTACTTTTCTCCTAAAGAAACAAAATAGGCATTTGCCCTAGAATCCGATGTCTGGTTATTACTCACGAACTGAGTTATCCATGCCAACGTATTCATTATGCAGTGTATATTATACTGCCTTCAGCACATCAGCGTACAGTATAGAGAATGAAGTTAAATTGAAAAATAATCATAATGTGGATTATTAAACATATTTTTGAAAATGGTGGCCGTTCATTTCGATACAGGCTTCAGTTCTTTTGTGCATATTAATGCACTATACACTATTGCATCTAATTCCAAGTATCAGTTTTGTCCTTCGTACTAGTAATTCATGTTGAAATAATTCTGTACCTACTTCTCTAAAAGAGTACCTTACGTACTGTAAATTCAATCTTCACTTCTGCCCGACCAGCACAGATAAAATTACTCAGACATGCTATCTACTGTCCGTCCAAGTGGTTATGTCGCAGGATCGTAGAAAGGGTGGAAATCATGTCACAATTAATTACTTCACGAGGCCCTTTTATTTATTTTAAACAGTTGTATAATATTACGTAGACGTCCAATTCCTAACATAATTTAATGTTTTGAGAAAAGAGCGAAGACAACCCACCATTAGCCTTTACAGAGGGGCGAGCAGAAGCAGATGGGGGGGGGAAATCGGGATGCGGCGTAGGCAAACGGACGACAGTACTTTTGCGAACATATGATTCAATATTGAAAGCTCTTTCGTCACTGGAAAACGCGAACATATTTCTAAACGTACTATACTTACTAACTCAGTACTTGTTTTCTATATGCGGCCTTCGTTCTGTGTGGAGGACAGTTGGAACTTTATTAGTAGATGGAGTGGGAGTGAAGTACATTCAGAAACTCAGATACAATAAAAATTGAAGTAAAAATAAAATGATGTCCCTGTACATACTATTCATTTACAGCGATATCTATACGATAATTTACTATCATATTTTGCCTCGTTCGCAGATCATGGAAGATTTTTTGCTGTTACTTACGACGATTGTGACGCTACTTGCTTCTGTCACATGTAAAGAACTGCATGAAGATGGCAAAGACATGGTTCCATTATCAAGAAGGAAACGTTACGTAGTGTTCCCAGAGGGTAGCACTTTTTCGGTAAGTGTTAATTGATTTCTTTAAAATGAGGAGCAAATTGTATGTTTGGGAATTTAGCTATTATATTGTTATGAAGTCTTGGACCGAAGTTGCTACTGTGACTATATACTACAGTTGTGGTACATTCACAGTAGGTTCTGTCAAGCATTTGTTTGATCTTTTGGTTTTATATTTATGTGAACATAAGTATATTTCGGCTTTTTATGTACGAAATTCAATAAGATGTCGTTATAAATTTGATGGAAGTAAGATACTTTAAATTCTGAATATAACAGTTCTGAAGGATAATCAAGAGGTTTATTAAGACACTAGCCGTACCCGTGCGCTTCTCTGCACCCGTTAGAAATAAATATAAAGTAATTACATAATTAAAATAGAACATTTGATCCAGGGAACATTCGTGTTTGATATAAGGATAAATCGTTTATTATGTTACTTAATTTAAATTGTATTTGCATAATTAAATGCGATCATTTTGATCCAGAGACTACTCATTTGGTCATAAAAATTATTTTAGGAAATACAGGAAACGAATGTACAGAATAGCCTATCAATTTTTCTGTACATAAGAAGCTATTTTAATCTTACCTGTCCTCGATTCACTCAGAAGTTACTGTAATAACATTATAGCATTATGTCCATCTAGAGAAACTACACTTTCCAATGGCGAATTAATAATTAATTACACAAATAGGTTAATTTAGCTTCTGATATTACTTCATACAAACACAGAAACATTATTTGTAGGCTATCTTTCATAGCTTTCGATTGTTGCTGTCCAAGGCCCCTTATAGACGAAGTCGTTTGTTTTTTAATTCATTACACGGCCTTAGATGGCAGTTATTTTAATTTTAAAACTCATTTATCTCATTAAATATCAGTCCTATCAAAATTTTTCAAGGAATAAAACTTATCGCAAATTATTTTTAAAGAAACGTGTGTTATGTATCATTTTTCACAAAAATCAATAATAAGCGAGATATTTCGATTTATTTAATTCAGGCCCCCTTATAACCCCCCCTTTTAAATAATGTATTTTGAATGCGATATAGCCTAAAATCTAAGTTACAACGAACTTAATTTATATTCCAATTTTCATCGAAATGCGTTCAGCCATTATCACGTGAAAAGGTAACAAACATACAGACAGACAGACAGACATACAAACAAAAATTTCAAAGAAGCGATTTTCGGTTTCAGGATGGTTAATTATATATGTTAGGACCAATTATTTTTGGAAAATCGAAAATTACCAGAAAAATTTCGGCTACAGATTTATTATTAGTATAGATGTGTATTATTCTACTCTGTAGCAGAGTTCTTCAGTTAATACGCGCTTCGTGGGAAGCTTTTCTTCAACATTGTAACATCTATCATTAATCGGAGCGGATAATCCGCATGTTAACATGATGAGACAGATGTCGAACTCAAATCGTCGTGTGATTCCCTCTGCCTTTCTTTTCCCGAAGACTTTACTAAAGCTACAATTCGAAATTTTCGAGAAGAATTGCGAGGTCGTGAATATGAATCATGGAAGACCCGTTCAGGACGGGGAAAAGGTGTTGAGATGTATAGCGAAGTAACAGCCGCCAACAGTTGATTTGCAAACAAGAAAGGACTTTCGACTAGTGAATGGATATCTAGCCTGAAAATGACAGCAAATTTAGCAGCTGTTCGTTCCGTTCCCAGCAGATCTCTCAACGGTACCCGGTGCAGACACGGCTGCCCGGAGATTGAAACTTTAGCACACGTCTTGGGATTCTGTGAACAGGGATTGCTCTTGAGGAACTCTAGACATCATCTTGTAAGATCCAAAATTGCTGCCGCATAAAGAAATAAGGGCTGGATAGTAGAAGAAGAAATCTCCTGTCTAGCTGAAAATGGGTCAACGAGACGAGTTTTAGCGTACAATGCTGACACTAAACAGGGCATCATTGTGGACCCCACGATACGTTTTGAAGTAGGATGTCATCAGTCAGCCGAGGTCCATCTTGAGAAGAAGTCGATCTATGAGCCTACAGTCAACTATTTCAAGATGAAATACTCCTTAGTCCACGTTGAAGTATTCGGCTTGCTCATAGGTGCTCGAGGGACTATACCAGCTGTTTTCGAAGAATTTCGACGGCAGTTTGCTCTGCCAACATCTCTGAGGGATGACATTGTGATAATTGTGTTAAAAGAATCCTGCCAAATCCTAATTAATCACATGGTGCCACATTAATAGCAATTGTAATTTTTCACGCCGTTTTCTTTTTTTCCCTTTTCTAAAATTTAATACCTATGTTTACATATGTATAATATTTTTTTGAGGATATACGGAGTCCGTAAGGGCTACCCTCAATGGGGGGCAGTTTAGTATTAGTAATATTTTATTTGATGACTTCCAGTTTCGAATCTTGTAATTTTGATGGTATTTGGCTGAGATACAGTCGCATTTATCAACCCCGAAAATTCAACAATTTTAACAAAATTATTCTCTTAGGAAGATAGTTGAGGTGAATTGTAATGCCTCTAATCGTATTTGTATGCGAATTGTGTAAGTGGTACAGCGAAATTGTTTTTTTTTACATATTTTTGTGAATACTGCCATATTACGTTTTATTTTCATGCAGAAGCTTTTTCAGAGCTTTGCTTTATTCATGCATGACAATGTAAATGTTTTATATTTGACGTAGCGAATAATGTATGAATATTCAGTCGTTACTCTGCAAAGGACGACCGTTGTATTCGCAGAGAGTGAATAACTTGGATTCTAAAGGGGACGGATAACTCCAGTTTACGACTAATAAACCTGTAGACCGCAATTTCCGACGCATCTGTCTGTGCGGTCAGCACAATTGTTTACGACACACACATGACGATGGTACTTAACACCTCGTAGAGTGCAGTACAACCTAATAGAATTGATAGCTACATTCGGTGACATCTGCAGTCCTCGTGGAAGTGTCACGGAAAACCACAATCAATTTCATCCAGGAACTTACAAATCATCGGATACTCTCCGGGTACGAAGTATAAAAATATCGTGAATAAATAAAACGAAAAACTTTTGGAGGGAACATGCCTTCGAGATGGAAGACAGAAGACCAACAAATAAATGTTGAAGTATTAACTTTCGTTAAAAAAACTTAGGCCCAATAGGAAGATCAATATCAAAACAGGCTGTTAGTCAAACGTATAATGGATTCACAATAGGAAATAAATATGTTTTGGAAATAATTCCATTCTTTCATTCAGTGTTCTGCCCAAGGGCAGGTCTTCCACTGCAAACCCAGAATTCTCCAATCTTTCCTATTTTCTGCCTTTCTCTTTGCCTCCCCATATGATCCACACATCTTAATATCGTCTATTATCTGATATCTTCTTCTGCCCCGAACCTTTCTCCCGTTTATAATTTCTTCCAGTGCATCCTTCAGTTGGCAGTTTGTTCTCAGCCAGTGACCCAACCAATACCTTTTCCCCTTCCTGATCAGTTTCAGCATCATTCTTTCTTCACCCACTCTTCCCAACACAGCTTCATTTCTTATTCTGTCTGTCCACTTCACACGTTCCATTCTTCTCCATATCCACATTTAAAATGCTTCTAGTCGTTTCTCTTCACTTCGTCGTAATGACCATGTTTCTGCTTCATACAGTGCCACACTCCAAACAAAGCACTCAACTTGTCTCTTCCTTAGTTCTTTTTCCAGAGGTCATAATTCCATTAGTGGCGTATTATTTCTTTTGGAAAAATTTTGTAAATCATATTAAGGTTAAGGTGAGTGTTTCATTTCCTATTATTGTTATTATTATTATTATTATTATTATTATTATTATTATTATTAGTAGTAGTAGTAGTAGTAGTAGTAGTAGTAGGGTAGACGAGGGTAATTGTAAACACTTTTCACTGACTTCAAATATATTTCAACATTACACAACTCAGTAACGGTAAGCATGAAAAAGAAACATTGTGTTATTTTTAGATCTTTCTTTTCCTTGAAAATGGGTTTAAAATAATCAGGTTGACTTTTTTTCATCTTTTAATTGCAAGTTTACATTTACCCCACCTGTTTACATTTACCCCTTTGAGAGGGGGTAATTGTAAACACCAATTTTCGCACGGGCTATCAGACACTGAACATTTTTTGTTCTGTTTCAGAAGAAAGAGCTGTACTCCTTTCAACTCCAATTTCGATCACTGGTACATTTCGTCCCTTTAACCTATGATATACGACAATATAGGAACTCAGTACCTCTCCTGAGCTCCACGATAACTGTAGTTACTATTTTTCACATCTGTGACAACCCTCTCTAAATCCTCTTCGGTGTAGTTGGGTGGAGGTCTCTTTGATTACTGAAAAGTACGAAATGTAACCATAATAAAACATGTTTACAGTTACCCCCAAACAATTAAAACTATGGGCAAATGTAAACACGTCATAATTTAATGAACTGAGGTTATGGGAGATCTCAAAACCATTGTAATAAATGTTAACTACTATACATTACTCATAAAAACAACATATTATTAAAAAAATAGCACTGTACGTTTACTTACAATGCCAAAAATGAAGGTGAAGCAAAATTTTTTCTCAACTTTTTTTGTAGACTCTTACAAAGCATTCATTCAAAACCAAGCAGTTACTCCTATTTGGGGCAAAACTGCTTTGTAGGTTAGCCAACATGTTAATTCAAATATTCCCCTGAATTAAAATTTGTATATTGACAGTTTTGTTTTGCTCACAGCATTTGTTTACAATTACCCTTTCTTTACAATTACCCTCATCTACCCTATTATTATTATTATTATTATTATTATTATTATTATTATTATTATTATTTTAACATATACCTCATACACATTTTCATACCTTCTTTTAGACATTATTTTCTGGTATTAACTTGGCGCCACCGATTCTCTACAATTCTTAATCTATTCATCCATTAAATCCTCAACCAATTCCAATTAATACGATACAATACAATTAATACAATTTCATTACTAGAAACAACATTGACTGTTTACACTGGAATAGAATAACCCGCATACTGCCTTGGCAACGACGTTCAAAACTTTCTTGTAGGATAAATTTTTATTTATGAAACAAATTTATGTAACATTCAAACGTAAAACAAATTTAATTAATCGACGATCGTTAAAAAAATAATATGCGTTAAGTACGTATCAGATTCTCAGAAACTGAAAAAATGAGGCTCCTCCATTCTATTATTACTTACTTTCTTACTGGCTTTTAAGGAACCCGGAGGTTCATTGCCGCCCTCACATAAGCCCGCCATTGGTCCCTATCCTGAGCAAGATTAATCCATTCTCTATCATCATATACCACCTTCCTCAAATCCATTTTAATATTTTCCTCCCATCTACGTCTCGGCCTCCCTAAAGGTCTTTTTCCCTCCGGCTTCGCAACTAACTCACTATATGAATTTTTGTTTTCGCCCATACGTGCTACATGCCCTGCCCATCTCAAACATCTGGATTTAATGTTCCTAATTATCTCAGGTGAAGAATACAATACGTGCAGTTCTGTGTTGTGTAACTTTCTCCATTCTCCTGTAACTTCATCCCTCTTAGCCTCAAATATTTCCCTAAGCACCTTATTCTCAAACACTCTTAACATATGCTCCTCTCTTAAAGTGAGAGTCCAAGTTTCACAACCATACAGAACAACCGGTAATATAACTGTTTTATAAATTCTAACTTTCAGATTTTTTGACAGCAGACTGGATGATAAAAACTTTTCAACCGAATAATAACAGGCATTTCCCATATTTATTCTGTGTTTAATTTCCTTCCGAGTATCATTTATATTTGTTACTGTTGCTCCAAGATATTTGAACTTCTCCACCTCTTCAAAAGATAAATTTCCAATGTTTATATTTCAATTTGGTACAATATTCTCGTCACGAGACATAATCATATACTTTGTCTTTTCGGGATTTACTTCCAAACCTATCTCTTTACTTGCTTCCAGTAAAACTCCCGTGTTTTCCGTAATCGTTTGTGGATTTTCTCCTAACATTTTCACGTCATCCGCATAGACAAGCAGCTGATGTAACCCGTTCAATTCCAAACCCTCTCTGTTATCCTGGACTTTCCTAATGGCATACTCTAGAGCACAGTTAAAAAGTAAACGTGATAGTGCATCTCCTTGCTTTAGCCCGCAGTGAATTGGAAACGCATCTGACAGAAACTGACCTATACGAACTCTGCTGTACGTTTCACTGAGACTCATTTTAATTAATCGAACTAGTTTCTTGGGAATACCAAATTCAATAAGGATGTCATATCAGGTCTATGTTTCCATATTTACAATGGTATAATCCTAGAAATTGAATTTTTTAATATTCCGAAACGTCTGAAAAATTATACTTCACTCTATCGCTAAGAGGGAAACCATTTTCATAACCCTGCCATCGTGAAGGCCACTAATATTCGAATGATGCTTGTAAATATCTAACTCACGTCAGCAATAAAAAAGTGCTTGGAGCTACTGAATCTGTATTGTAAGAATGAATAAATGTAGACCACTGTTTGTCACTGTAGAGAGATCAAGGGATAAACTGTCAGCAGGGAATACAGCGAAGTTGTTGAAACACATTGTGTTGGGGTACAGGAGGGTTGTGAACTTGTATTTCTACTACCTTTTTTGTGTACCTTCTATGTTCCATACTCCAATGGGACCTCCTTTATAAATTACAAATCCCATTGGAGTATTGGACGTAGAGTGTACAAAAAAAAGGCAGCAGAAATTCAAGTTCACGAGTCTAGGTATATGCTACTGCTTCTGTATCCGAACAATCAATATCTTTAGACAGCAACATTTTACTTGCCGCACTTGCTGTAAGGTTGTATGGAGGTGAGGATTTATTGCAAAAGGCTCTCTACACAATAGACAAGAACAGAAACACTCTAACATTTTCTGCGAAATAATTAATCTAGGTTGAAGCTACATCAATAATCTTAGAGTGTTTATCGAAGTAGACCAAGAATCGACTCCTGGTAGACGCAATTTATATAAATTTCACTATTCGGTCTGATTAGATTAGATTGAATTACAGCCTGATTCATTTGAAGAGACATTAAATAAAATCGGTATAAAAATCGAAGGTATTTTTTTTAAAGAAACATACTAAAAAAAATCCAAATTTGAGATATTAAGCATTATGATGAGTACATTGTAGCGGCCATCTACTGAATTAGTTGTTGGGGGGGGACATCATACAGTACTGTAATAATAATCTATATATATATATATATATATATATATATATATATATATATATATATAATTTGAACTGGTAATGGAAATTACGGGAAAACGGCACAACGGATTTTAATGAGTGACCCCTCATTTTCATGTCTGGCATCCAAAGTTTTTCGGAAAAGTAGTAGTTTTCAGTGAAATGTCAATTTTCCTACATTATTTTCCTATTTTCCAAAATCCATCTGTTGTCAGTTTTGAGAACTAATTTTATCGAATCACGGCAGACTTGATTGAATTTCAGAACAAAACACACACTACAATAAACAATAGGCTATTACACGAAGGCCATGACCTGCAGGATTGCCGACATATTTAGAGCACAATTCAATTTGTTATTAAAACTGATTCTGCAGTGTATAATTTTGTGAGTACAGCTGTGTATTGGATATTCAAATCTACGAAACTTGAGGTGGTTTGATGACATTATTACCATTAGAAATTAAATATTATTATAGTTAATATCATGATGCATCTATTTTTTTCATTAATTGTACATAATATTGATGCTATATTGATGACATGAAAGTGAAACGTTTTGTGGTTATGTAAGTAAATGTAGAGAATATCTTAATTTAGATCTTCATTTCTATAATTTACTGAGTGGCTGCTATAGGCTATATAACTACAAAACTTCAGATAATAATATTGTTATTAAAAATCAAATATTGTTATATTTATCAACCCTGTGGGGTTGGGTCTTTTTCATATACTTAATGGCGGTGTAGTGTAGATATTGATATGTGTCATTGTCTTCAGTATTGGCTCGAGAGAGCGCAAAAATTACAGTTCCTAAGGAAAGATCAAAAGGTATTACTTACTGATAAAATAAGAGGCCTAGAAAATTTTGTAGTCTCCTGATCATTTCAGAAAGATCACTTAATAGGATAAAATGATTTTACGCTCTACATTTCAAGTTCTACATGCAGCAGCTATACGAAAATGCTATTGTTCGAAAGCTTAGCAAACCTGACGTTTTTTTTTAACTTTTGCCTACAATCCACAATGACCTGAAATACCTACTGCTATCGTCCTGACATTGATACTTGCGTTTTCGCGTTGAAACTCAAAAACTGAAGTTGGATAGGTTCAAGAAAAAGTATTTGGACTAAAAAAATCCATTAAGAGGGAGTATGTTTCATTATTATGGAAGCAAATAACTATCAAAAAGACAAGTATTCTTCATTGGAAATAAATCTGAAAAATTTTTATTTGAACGTCTAACGAACTTAGTTTGCAGCAGTATTTGCTGCACAAGCCACTAGTAATAATAATAATAATAATAATAATAATAATAATAATAATAATAATAATAATAATAATAATAATAATAGTAAACTGCCCCCCATTGAGGGTAGCACGCTACAATACAAAATGTTCCAGGACTATGTTCTGCATCAGTCACCGAATTTTATATGAAAGCTTTCAACTCGCATGCTGCTTAACCCTTAAATTGACAAAGTATCCTATAGGATACAACAGGTTAATAGGCTTTTTATTTATATATATATACACAATTTGAACTGGTAATGGAAATCACGGGAAAACGGCTGGACGGATTTTAATAAATGACCCCTCATTTTGAAGCTTGGAACTCAGAGTTTTTCGGAAAATTAGTAGTTTTCAGTGAAATGTCAATTTTTAAACATAATTTTCCTATTTTCCAAAATCCATCTGTCGTCAGTTTTGAGAACTAGCTAATAGCATTCACGGCCGACTTGATATACCTTCGCTTTTTTGTAAACGAGAAGCGAAGCGAGCATCAAGTCGGCCGTGTTGCATTTCAGAATAAAACAAAACACATAACTTACTACAGTAAACAATATTACACGAAGGCCATGATCTGCAAGAATGCCGACATATTTAGAGCTCAAATTAAATTGGTTATTAAAAACATAACTTACTAAAAATAATTTACAGGTTCGATTCTGTGGTGTGTTATTTTCTGGGTACAGCTGTGTATTAAATTTTAAAAACTACAAACCTTGAGGTGGTTTGATGACATTATTACCATTAGAAATGAAATATTATTGTAGTTAATGTCATGATGTGACTATTTTTCATTAATTATACATATTAATGCTATATTGATGATATGAAAGTGAAACGTTTTGGGGTTATATAAGTAGATGTAGAGAATAACTTAAATTTGATTTTGATTTATATATTTTACTGAGTGGCGGCTATATAGTATATATAGTATATGTTACTGAAAGCTATAAAACTTATATAAGATAATATTAAAATTCAAATATTTTTATAGTTATTAATCAAGTGGTGTTGGGTGTTTTTCATATATTTAATGGCGGTGTGGTGTAGATATTTATATGCGTGGTTCTCTTCAGTATTGGCTCGAGAGGGAGTATCTTTCATTGTTATGGAAGCAAATAACTTTCCGAATGTCTGGTAATCTTCATTGAAAATAAATCTGAAAAATGTTTATTTGAACGTCTAATGAACTTAGTTTGCAGCATTTGCTGCACAAGCCACTAGTATGCTATAATTTTAATAGAACAATAGAAAACAAATTGGTAGGAAAATTAAAATTTCACAATACTATAATAATGTGCAACATATTTATAAAATATGGACATTGTGATAGTTGTTTTCTTTACAGTCCGACACGATTTAATAAACTAGTATGAGAAATGAAGCTTTGCCAATTTAAGGGTTAAAGTGGTTTATTTTAAAAGCATTATCATCATCATCATCATCATCATCATCATCATCATCATCTTACTAACAAGTATTAGGCCAAGTGGCCTGTTACGGTCTCAAACTAGAATTTTCAGTCCATCTCTTCTTTGGACGGCCTAGAGATATTTTGCCATATGGATGGTAATGAAACAGTGCTTTTGGAATTCTGCATCGATTCATTCGTTCGAGATGATCCTTCCACTGAAGTTGATATTTGCTGATGAACTGCATAATGGGTTCTATTTGAAGTTCTTGCATTAGGTCCTCATTTTTTATGATCCCAGCGAGTATATCCAGCTGTTGCTCTCATGAACCTCATCTCACTTGCTGGTATTCTACTGACATCTTTATTCTTCACAGTCCACGCTTCACACCATAGCTTAATACTGGCTGTGCTAAGGTCTTATACAAGCCTATTCTTGTGTGTCTTTGTACTAGTGAAGGTTTCATGATTTTATTAATGATCCCCATTGTTTTATTATATTTACATATTTTTTCAGCAATATCTACTTCATCTTAAGGTGATAGTGTATAGCCAAGATAAGTGAAGGTATTTACTCTTTCTATTATTTTATTATTCAAACAGATTTTGCTTGGTACAAGGAATTTCCCACAAAATGACATGATTTTCGATTTTTCAATATTAATTTCCATGTTATATTTTTCACCAACCATATTTAAATGGTGTACTGAATATTGTAAATCATCTTCAGTTGATGCCATTAGAACTAAATCATCAGCGAAAAGTAAAGCATCAAGCTGCAAATTTCGATTAATTGGAATAAATCCATGGTGTGTCTGTCGCCAATCTTGAATGATTCTATATATATATATACATATATATATATATGTAATAAACAGAAGTGGTGAAAGACCACAGCCTTGTCGTACTCCACTATAAATGGGTCGCCATTGTGAAAGTTTATTGTTGCTTCGAATTGCTATGATGGTTGTTTTATATATATTGTAAATATTTTGTATAATCTGTTGAGACACTTGATCATCTGCCAAAATCTGAAGTAATTTATTCCGATTAACTTTATCAAAAGCCTTTTTAAAGTCAATGAATGCCATATGCGTTTCTAGATTAAATTCTCTATGTTTCTCAACCAGTAATTTCAATGCGAAATATCCATCACAACAGGACCTTCCTCGACGAAAACCATTTTGTTCCTCACTGATAATATTGTCGTAATGCTTATTGAGTTTGTTTTTCAAAATATTTGCATAAATTTTATATCCTGCGTTCAATAATCTATTCCTCTATAATTATCCGTAATTTTCAGATCTCCTCTCTTACGTATAGGGATTACAATAGATTTAGTCCAACTTTCTGGAAATCCTTGTCCCTCCCATATCAAATTTAAAAATCTCAAAAATCTTTGTAGAAATTTACGGCTAGCATAATTAAATAATTCACTATTTATTGAATCTTCTCCTGGAGATTTATTGTTTTTCAATTTAGGCAAGACTCTTTGTAGTTCATCCATAGAAATTAACTCCATTAAAGGATTACTTGAAAATGGAAGCGTGAGAGATTGCGTTGATGTAGACCATAGTTGTTGAAAATACTGTAACCAATTGTCCTGAGAAATAACATTTATTCTTAGATTATCTTTTACTTCACAATTTAATTTCTTAAGAATTTTATAAGTCTGTGGTTGAGGCCGAGTAATATCATTTTCTAAGTATGCCACAAAGTTTATCCAATTCTGTCTATGTTTTTTTCGAACTTCTCTCTTTGCGATTGCCCGTTTCTTACGATAATCAATTTGATCTTCTTCTTTCTTGGTTGAGATATACTTATTGAATGCTTGTCTTTTATCTGCAATTATCTTGCTTATGTCATCATCCCACTGTCGCAAGCCTTTC
This sequence comes from Periplaneta americana, assembly GCF_040183065.1. Taxonomy (NCBI): domain Eukaryota; kingdom Metazoa; phylum Arthropoda; class Insecta; order Blattodea; family Blattidae; genus Periplaneta; species Periplaneta americana. Next base: position 215,505,128 of record NC_091117.1, on the reverse strand, counting down.
TTTCTAAGCCACGCCTTTTTTGTCCCAAATTTCTTTGGCGGCTTGTGTTAAAATTTGTTTCATATTCAACCATTCATCTTCAACATTATCAAGAAGGGGTAATTGATCTACAAGAATATCTATTCTATTTCGGTAGAGATTAGCAATACTCAAATCTCTAAGTAAACTGACTTTGAAGAGTAAATTATATGTAGTAATGTCACGAGAGGTCTGAGATTTATCTGGGAAATCTCAGACCTCGAGTGACATTTATTAGGACTATTTCGTGAATAAAATAAACATTTAATTAACATATCTCTAAAATTCGATCACAAAATGTTAATAATTGTGTATTAACGAATACTTAACCTATTCAGACATTGCAAAGTTGAAATACTCGTAGATGAATATCGATTACTGCAATAAAGAAATTCAATGTTATTCAGTAATGCCAATTGCGAAAAGCGAAATACTGGTTTATCATGTTAATTACATGTACCGTACTGCACTTTTCTCTTATTATTAGCCTATAAAAATACATTTTCATTATCAGATAATGATTTAATTTAACAGTAACAGCGGGGATAGCTACATACCAATGCTTATGTATTCACAGCGAGACATGTTGCTACACAGTGAAGCAATCTCTGTATAGATAGGCCTAATTAAAACACGAATTTTATTACGCCATACGAAAGGCAGTTTGATCAAAGACAATATTACTATGCAAGGTCTTTGAGTTTGATATGCGATGATGTTACATAAATTTGAACGTCTATTAATTGTTTAATTTCAATACAAATGTTATAGGCTACAATTTTATAGGTTACGTTAGACCTCCTGTGGAAGCAAGACCGATGTCAGCTGTGCCTTGTTTCGACCGTTACTTACAATGAGTGCTACACGAAAGCATTTTTATAGCTCGACAAACGCATTCTCGCTGTAGTGTGTAACGGAACTAAAGCTGCATCTACACAGTTCAATATTCCAATCGCGTATGCGTGCAATCTGGGAATAATATTGAAAGAATCAAGTTTAAAAGGTACGTTCAATTAAGATGCATAAAGATTTTGTGTCTACATGGTGCGCCGTTTTGAACTTGGTCGTCACTGCGTAAATATATTAATTAATATTAAATATCAATCTTGCATTCATTGCTTTAAAGTTGAAAGAAAAGTTTAACCGTGTAGTTGCATCTTAATGTATGAATGATCATTAATTTACGGGGAAACAGTTGGCGACAACGACTAAACAAAAGAATGACCATGCGATAAATTGATAGCGATAAATCTAGCTGCAGAAATTATCGCAAAGTCTGACTGTGATTGGTTGGAATTCAAAATTTCATTACACTTCATTGGTCGAAAATGGAATGACGTCATATAAACGAAATAGTCATTTGAAAAGCTTCTCGACGATAATTTTGGCAAATAGCATTATAATTTCGTGCAGATCATCAGAACGACCTTGTTAATGCTTTTTGACAGGTGGCGTTCTGCACGACATGGAAGACGCTGACAGACGATTTGGATATCTACACAATAGGCGTCAACTGGGCCATCTCGTACGAGCTGCCAAATCAGACGATTCGGGATCCTGTTACACACCGAATCGTACCTCCGTTCAACTTCCGGAGACGACGCCGGGAACTCTATCTCAAGCTGGAAGCGGCGATGGATGCGTGAGTGACATGCGGATATTGGCTTTCTGAGCAATGTCTGTTACGCAAACAACACGCACCATGTCTGTCACGCAAGATGCCTGCTTTATACAATGCTTTGAGTTTCAAACCTCTAAATTAGGGATTCGCGAACTTTGATGACATGGGACCCACCAAAATCTTCGACATTTCTTCGTACCCCATTTGATATTTAAATTTTGTATATTTATATGGTGTGTATGCAAATTAGTGTCAATATCTTCCTAACAACAAACATTGAAAAACTTTCATATAAGCATTGCCCTGGAAATTCTTATTTACAGTGTTAGTAATCTCATTTTGTGCGAGATGGTGCGTATTTGCTTGTTTTCCGCACAAAACCAATCCGCGGAAAGTCTAAAATTCCACATTCAGTATTCCCAACCTAACACACATAACAATTTCCCTCTTCTTACCGCTTAAGTGACATATTGATTTTACTGCTTTAGGCTTTTAACATATTATTTTTAGAGACGTTCAATATAGTAATAATTATAAATTGAAAACTTACCACTGCAATTTCACCTAAATTGCACTGTTAATTATTGTTTTCAAATATTTGCAAAAATTAAGTAAACTCTACAACCCACTAAAGTTACTGCATTCGTGATGCAAGTAACATTAAGGAAACCGTGAAAAAATCAACAAGATTCCAGACTCATTACATAACCTTACCGTTTGTTTTAAGTTCGCATTTATAGACTGGGGAAAAAAAAAGACAGACGTATATCACGGCCTGCTGGAGTATAGTAAACAAAGAATAGTAATATACGTTACAAGAGCGGTATGTTGACGTTTTCATGGTCGAGGAAAAGATTGAAAAAGCGAAACGTAGTTGAGGTTTTTTAATTTCCGAGAATATGAAAACAAACATACCGCTCGTGTATCGTATATTATTTTGTGCGAAGATCGTTTATTACATACCTGAAATACGAATTTCTAATTAGTTGCAATGAAATCTCCATCTTGGTTTCTGTTTAATGACGGTAACTTCGGAAAACCAAAATATCTTTCTTCAACATTGTTGCTATAAGATGTATTCTGTGTTTACTATACTCCAGCAGACCATGATATACGTCCGTCCTTTTTTTTCCCCAGTCTATTTTTTTAGTTGGTTATTTAACGTCGCTGTATCAACTACTAGGTTATTTAGCGTCGATGAGATTGGTGATAGTGAGATGATATTTGGCGAGATGAGGCCGAGGATTCGCCATAGATTACCTTGCATTCACATTACGATTGGGGAAAACCTCGGAAAAAACCCAACCAGGTAATCAGCCCAAGCGGGGATCGAACCCGCGCCCGAACGTAACTTCAGACCGGCAGGCAAGCGCCTTAACCGACTGAGCCACGCCGGTGGCCTCCCCCAGTCTATAAATGCGAACTTAAAACAAACGGTAAGGTTATGTAATGATTTATTTTTCATTTTAATATTTTAACAATATTCTTTATATAACATATTGCAGTAATAACATCGGCATCTGGAATCTTGTTGATTTTTTCACGGCTTCCTTAATGTTACTTGTATCAGGAATGCAATAAGTTTTGTGGAGTAGTAAACTTTACTTAATTTTTGTAAATATTTAAAAACAATAATAAACATTGCAATTTAGGTGAAATTGCAGTGGTAAGTTTCCAATTTATAATTATTACTATGTTAAACGTCTCTAAAAATAATATGTTAAAAGCCTAAAGCAGTAAAATGAATGTCGCGCTTAAGCGGTAAGAAGAGGGAAATTGTTATGTGTGTTACGCTGGGAATACTGAATGTGGTGTTTCACACTTACCGCGTATTGGTTCTGGAAAACAAGCAAATACGCACGATCTCGCACAAAACATTTTAAAGCAACAATGTTGAAGACAGATATTTTTGTTTTGCAAATTTTCCGTCATTGAACAGAAACCAAAATGGAGATTTCATTGCAACTAATTAGAAATTCGTCTCTGTATGTTTTGTTTCAATTCTCGGAAATTAAAAAAGCTCAACTACGTTTCGCTTTTTCAAACTTTTCCTGGAACATGAAAACTTCAACATACCGCTCTTGTAACGCATATTACTATTTCCTTACATTGAATCCTGAAGAGCATCCAACTCAAATTTCTTTCATTTCCTCTTTCTTTAGAACAAGCCGTGAAATTAGTTTTTCTTTGTATGATTGCCATATTACTGGTCCCTGTCGCTTACATCTGGCATGACCATAACTATGCGACTGAGTCTTAATGGCTCGTGTTGTTGTGGATAACTAAAAATTCGCGACCTCCATGAAGTAAGTCACATGAAATGTAAAATATCTTAACAATAAACGTAAAACAAGTAATTGAAAAAAATATATTATAAATACTGCGTAAAACATAATAAATCATTGCATGGTGTAAGTTAAAAAATAACGTCGATGTGATCCGTGGCATAGTTTCCTTCAATTATTATTGATTGAAAGATGTAAGTTTCAATCTGAAATCACTTTCTACTTATAATTTACTTCCATATCAAATTTTTAGTACATCAAGTTTGAAAAGACACTCTTACGCATACAGGGTGGTTCAGTGACTATGTTACAAAATTTTAGGAATGATAGAGGTCATCAATATGAACAACTTTCATATAGGAACCTATGTCCGGAAACGTTCCGTTTCGTAGTTACAAGCGTAGATATGTTAGTCAGTGTAGCCAGCTAGAATCGAACTCAGGGCTATCCTTTTGAAGTTTGAATGCAGACGACCTGTTCCTAGAAGCGTTGGTGATTTCTCATAAACATGATATACGTTAGTCGGCGTAGTAAATGATATTTTGACCGATGAAACCTTGCAAATTTTGTTCCATTTCCATTTGCTCTTCCATAAATGAAATGCATATCAGCCAGTTTCAAGGTTTAATCAATCAAAATATCATTTACGATGCCAACTAGCTTATAGCAGTGTTCACAGGAACAAATCGTCTGCAATCAAACTTTAAAAGGATGGTCTTCAGTTCGAATCTAGCTGGTTACATTGACTAACACTACTACTACCAAACGAAACGTTTCCGGACATCATCTATCATCCCTAAAAGTTTGTAACATAGTCACTGAATCACCCAGTATATTTTGTTGGAAAACTCATTAAGTACGTCAAAGTAAATTTAGATATTTTTTGTTTATTAACTCCGAATTTAATAAAAAATGAAATTGGTCTAGTCTCATGAAACACGGGTGTTGGCAAGGAATCTAAGGCCCAATTGTATAAAACTCCCTGACTAAAGATCAACTTTGATCGAAGATCGAAAAGTGAACCGAGTTCAGACACTTCTTCTATTGTATAAAACTTTTCTGCGATCAAATTACCTTGGTTCAAATGCAATCTAAGTTCACGTGAAAAGGATTTGGCAACATCGCATAAACAGGTGAAATAAGTGATGCGCGGACCATGTTATACAGGTTTGTTCAGTGTTGCCAATCTAGTGACTTTAACTCTTTTTCAACAACAATTTCTTTTAAATTTTATGTTACTTAAATAGGAATTTAGTGACCTTTTTAACACCCCATAGTGACAAAATTTAATCTTTCTTTGTTGATAATGAGAAATCTATCGACTTTCCAACTACTTTTTGGCGACTTTCCGTATTACACTCTGTTGGAGACACTGGTTTTTTGTGCAATGTAAATAATGGCGGACAATAAGAAGAAGGTTGACTGTTCTCCAAGTTGTTATCATGTCATGGTGTTTGATACTGCTAAACATAATAAAGCTTTATAAAACGACAATTTTCGTTTAGTAATACAGTTAGTTGAACATTTATGATTGTACCTATCATATCCATTGGTTGTTATAAACATAATATAATTATAGTTTATGTTATTTGATACTGCTGAACGCGATAGAGCCTTATAAAATATAAGAATATTTGTGTATTAAGGCAAGAAATTGAAAGAAATATATATATATATATATATATATATATATATATATATATATATATAAATGTACCTAACATATCTATTAATATTAATAATAATGGATATTTTATTTGCACAATCTGTCACTCGTATATTTCAAACAGAAAAGAAATAACTGAACTTGGATCATCTAACTTAATCGGAGAAATTTCTTCAGTCAAAGTTGACTTTAGTTTGAGACAAATTAATCTCAGATTAGACTTTATACAACACAAAATTCCAAGTTCCGCTGAAACAAGGATCAATTTAACCTCTGATCTAAGATTAAATGGTTTATACAATCGGCCCTAAGAGAACTCTACTAAGGAATCTTTCTGTCCTGATATTAGAATTACTTTAAGTTATATTCCACAAATAATCTTTTATTTATTCTTTCCCATAGTCTCTGAAAGGAACATGGTGCCTGGAGCTAGAGACTAAAGCTTCAAGATACTCTTTGACAGATTTTGTGGCAGCCTTAACTGTCATTCCACACGAGTCCAACAAATCATTAATTACTTACAAAGTGTCAATGATATTGCTTCCTTACCAATGTTAATTACAGTAGAAATCGTGCCGGAACTATTTTATGACACTGCTAGCAGTCAAAAATACTATCAGATATTCACATTCATTCATTATTTAGATGACTTAACATAATTTGTAAACCAACTAAGTTTAGACCTTTAACACCGCACGTTAATATTTTTTATTTGTGACTAACATCTATTTGTGCAAAGGGTGTCGTATTAAATACAGTTGCTCTAAATCTGTGATTAGAGTTTCACATGTAGACTACATGGAAAAAAAATTAACGTGAAAGGTTTGTAAAGCGTAAAATCTTAATGAAATATTAATATCAATATCACCCATTTGTGGAGGAATTATAAACTTTTGTTTAAATTAAAATTAATGTTTGCATTCTTATTGTAAGACGTTGCATGATACTGTAAGGCCATTTAAAGCAGTGCTATCAGATCTGTTTAATTCCTCAAACATTTCAGAGCTGGCTTGGACGGCCGATCTTGCATCCAACGAGCTCTTTGTGAAACTGCCCAGAGATTGATTCCTCGAACCAGTCTGCTAGAAGAAATACTACGCATTCTATTTACGTATGTATTCAATAAAAATACAATAAATTCACATTTTAATTAAGGTGAAAAGTAGTAATTTGTTAAACACAGAATAAATATGGGAAATGCCTGTTATTATTCGGCTGAGAAGCTTTTATTTATTTATTTATTCTGGTGTAGTTAAGGCCATCAGGCCTTCTCTTCCACAACACCAGGAATACAAATACTATAATAGAAATAAACAGAGAAAAATACACTATGTACAAAATAAAGCTACACAAACAATAAAGAGAGAGAGAGAGAGAGAGAGAGAGAAAAAAACATTATAAACAAAGTAAAGGCACACAAAAATATACACATGCTGCAGTCACACAAACTTTAAATAAGTGATTAAGTATCATAATTAATTGTATCCTAACTAATTAACTAACATAAACGAGAAACTTCCAATTTTAATGTAGATTAAAAAAAGAAAAAGAAAAAAAAAACAAATCAATACTTCTAGCAATACATAAAAACATTAACGAAGACAAAATTTTTCATTTTAATTTTGAATTGTGATAAAGTTCGGCAGTCCCTGACGTCATTAGGTAACGAATTCCAGAGGCGAGGTATTTCTAAAGTATAGGAAGATGAGTATAAAGACGTTCTATAATGAGGGATAGAAAGAAGTGCTTGATGTCGGTTTCGAAGAGTTGTAAGAAATTGAAAGCGCGATAACAGATAATTCGGAGTAGAAGTACGCATGATTCTAAACAGAAGAGACAGTGAATGTATTGTTCTTCGTTCCTTCAGACGCACCCATGAAAGTAACTGGAGGGAAGGTGTTAGTTATATGGTCAAATTTACGAGTATTGCAGATGAATCGTATGCACACATTATGAACACGTTGTAGTCTTTCAGCTAAGAGTGGACTTACATTAGTTAATAAGGAATCGCAATAATCAAAATGTGGCATTACAAGTGTCTGAATATGATTCTTTTTTAGACGAAGTGGTAGAAATTCTTTCATTTGAAACAAGGAGTGAAGTTGAGAAAATATTTTTTTGCATTCTGCTGTCAAAAAATCTGAAAGTTAGAATATATAAAACAGTTATATTACCGGTTGTTCTTTATGGTTGTGAAACTTGGACTCTCACTTTGAGAGAGGAACATAGGTTAAGGGTGTTTGAGAATAAGGTGCTTAGGAAAATATTTGGGGCTAAGAGGGATGAAGTTACAGGAGAATGGAGAAAGTTACACAACACAGAACTGCACGCATTGCATTCTTCACCTGACATAATTAAGAACATTAAATCCCGACGTTTGAGATGGGTAGGGCATGTAGCACGTATGGGCGAATCCAGAAATGCATATAGAGTGTTAGTTGGAAGGCCGGAGGGAAAAAGACCTTCAGGAAGGCCGAGACGTAGATGGGAAGATAATATTAAAATGCATTTGAGGGAGGTGGGATATGATGATAGAGAATGGATTAATGTTGCTCAGGATAGGGACCAATGGCGGGCTTATGTGAGGGTGGCAATGAACCTCCGGGTTCCTTAAAAGCCAGTAAGTAAGTAGTAATTTGTACAACATTGTAAGTGAAATTATTTCAATATTTTATACTTAAAAACAAAACTTTTTTAGGGTTTCAGATCTCAATAGATGTAAAGAAAGATCCAATTAGCTGTAAACTAACGGAAAAACACCGCTCTCGACAATTTTTTATTCACCTAGAAATTTAGAGATACGAGGTATCACGTCACACCTAACGATATATTTATATTTTATTTGCTTACCTCACACTCAGGGACGACAAACTTATCTGTAGAGTCAACCCACTTTGACCACGAGAGCAAACATAGATGTCTATAGTCACTGCCTTCCTTTGTATCAATATCACGTCTAACTTTATTCGAAGCATTTAATGCAATAATTATTATCGAATAATCAAATAAATATTACAATCTTTACTTACTTCCTACCTAGTAACATTGAAATTATTCAAATCTGCTTTACAGGGAGCTTCACCTAAAAGACTAGATTTGCATTACTTAACAAGCGTGTTTACCATGTACGTCGATGACCACCTTCTCACTAATGATTTACTGTTACGAATATTCACGTAGTTTCAACTTTTTCTAAAAGATGTCGTTCGTATCGGTTCATTTTTATATCAGACATTTCATCTGGTTATTTGTAACATACTGGACTACAACATATTAAATCTTCTACAATTCATTTTTTATATTATACAATTCAATTGCATACACATTATCTCATGTGTAGGTCTATTAATCTAATTTAATTTCATTCTCTCCATTATCATTGACATGTTATTAAAAGTGGCAACGCTCATTTCTTTTGTTTAAAACTATGAAACAAATGCATAATGCGGAGTCTATAGCAGCGCTGACAACGCTCCCCCTAGTGACCGAGACATATCAAAATTCACGTCGAACAAAAGAGAATCGACATGTTGCTATAAAATTCATGAGTATGTATTATTTAACAATTCACTGAATTATTCAAGTGCAAGATTTATAGGGCAGCCTATAACGGGGGTTTTTAATTCAGTAAATTCTTAAAGAAAATGCACGTTATTCAAGATATAAAATGTTATCACGGAGAAATGAAAGAGAAATACGTTGTGGTACAGGGAATATAATTTGAAATCGAAAAAGTGTCTAATTGACACTATCATATTCCCCCCCCCCCCCTAACCTGGTACGAGAGTTGCAATTGGACTGCTAAGAACAATTGACGAAAGATACCTAGAGAAGAATAAAGAAGTGTTTGTAGTATTTGTGGACTTAGAAAAAGCTTTTGACAGAGTGGATTGTAATAAACTGATGAGGATCCTGAAGAAAATAGGCGTGGATTGGAAAGAGAGGAAGCTATTCAATAATCTTTATATGAAACAACGAGACAAAGTCAGGAGAGGAGAAAAAATGTCAGAAGGAAGTGAAATAGGGGGAGAAGTACGTCAAGGATGTCCTTTATCACCTACCCTGTTCAGCATCTACTTGGAGGATTTAGTAAAGAACTGTTTTTAGAACATGGGAGGAGTGATAGTAGAAGGAATAAGAATAAAGTGCATAAGATTTGCTGATGATATGGAGTTAGCAGAAGAGGAGATGATACTAAAGAATATGCTCCTGGAGCTAAATGGGATGAAGATAAATGCAAATAAGACGAAGAGCATGGTCATATGAAGAAAAATACAGAAGATAATCTTGCAAATACTAAATGAGGCAGTAGAGCAAGTGGACAGCTTCAAATACTTGGGATGTACTGCACTATAAGCAGTAACATAAGCTACTGCAAGGAAGTCAAAAGCAATGGTCAAGGAAGCTTTTAATAGAGAAAGATCTAAGGAAGAGACTAGCGAAGTGCTTTGTATGTAGTGTGGCATTGTATGAGGCAAAAATGTGGACATTACGACGAAGTGAAGAGAAGCGACTAGAAGCATTTGAAACGTGGATATGGAAAAGAATGGAATGTGTGAAGTGGACAGACATGATGATACTTTTTCGTGAAACTGTTGTCGTAATAATCTCATAGAAACAACTTCATTGAGAATTGCCTCGGTGCAGGAATTTCCCATAGATTTATGTAGTCTATAGGTAAAACAGATTTTTATATAGGGTGTAAGGGGTATAAGTGCCATTATTTTAACTGACGATTGCTCATGTCATAAGAAAAAATGTCCTCACAAATTTTTTCTAATTACAATATTTAACTAATTATTAAAATTTACAATATTAAGCATTTGGCAACGTTGCTGGATAGGGAAGAGGGGGTTTACAAGTACACAGTACAGCTCAAGCGGATACAGACATACCGGTACAAAACAGATGCTCTGTTCTAATGCAGGGGCGGACCGTTGTTCACATAAAACGAACAGCAAATACAAACTTTCAATTTCATTAATAGAACTTTATGATAAATTTCCATTTTATTTAACAATATTGGCCTATTTTTATTGTACGTCTAAAAAATAAACATAATGGTTTACTGCACAAAATCACACGAACTTTTTTTTTTAAATGCAACATTTTAATGTCTCCCGCTTCCATAAAGCAGTACCATTTTAAAAGAAATTTCTGTTTGTGTGATTTTCGAAACGAGGTAAGAGACTCCTAGTTTCTAATAATCGTAGAGAAACTTCTACAAAAGTTGTCCGATAGGTAACCTTCATTGCGGAAAACATTGACGGTCCATCTTCATGCTTCACTTGAATTACGACGACTATCTCCGTAAATTAATAACTTATGATCAAAGCTCGGAACTTGGGGACTTGTGTGTCGTGCGCATGAGTAAGGTTACAGGTACAACGTACACAAAGCTCACCCTGCAAGTGCTCAGGGACAGTCGTGTGTACTAAGAAAGTGGTCACATCGAATGACAGGAAGACGGACGACGAAACGTGTCGTGTCGAAGCTAATGACATTCAGATAATTAATTAGAGGTAAACGGTCTGTTTGAAAATAAGAAAATACGTATTATTCGAATGGGTATTGTATACGTTTGAAAATATATTTCTTAAAATTTAGGTACAGAATTTCGTGGAGGAATTCTGAGGCGAAACATTATTTTCTTCGAATGGAGAGTTTATATTTTGTAACTTGTGTCAAACACAAACTAGAGATTGGAAACGGGCATTCATTGAAATACATTGCAGTCCCTTAAATCGGTGGAAAATTTGTCCATAGCCATGGATCAAGTCGTAGTGGAACCTTCCCTAGTAGTGACATAGAAATTGAAAACTATTTTCGAGACAAATTTAGGATACTTATCTTTCTCAGACACGAGATCAGCTAGCAACTACTGAAAATCGAACAGGAAACAGTGACAGTGAAAACATTCAATACTTTATTTCGGCCTAAGACTTTATAATACAATTACAAACCATTTTCCAAATTTGAAATTTTTTAAAGTTGAAGCTTTTAAAAAATAAATTTGTAAAATTATCTACGATATTATATAATATTAACAAATGTATTTTTTACCTTTTATTTCTGTCGACTATATTCATGTTTTTATTGAATATCACTGGCTTCTGTCGGATTGTCAATTTATATTAAATGTGTATTTTTCTCTCTTTTTCTCTTTCTTCTTTATTCTTGCTCTTGTGTTGTATGTATTGGTTTGAATTAAGTTACTTACTGTATTTAGTAAACTGTCCTTGTAAATGTTATGTTATATTATTCACTAAGACCACACCGTACACGAGCCTGGCTCTTACGGTAGTGGCTAGAAACATTTTTGTTTTATAAATGTAATTTGTATTCAGTAGGTAGCTAGTCAAAATAAATAAAATAAAAAATTAAGTTTGCTCCCGTCACTTCATGTGACGTGGAAATAAGTTTCTTTCGTTTCAAATCATGTTTAAGTAACAGACGAAGAAGGTATGGGTTCGAAAAATATTCGAATGTATGTAGTCATACACTGTAATAAAATATACAGAGCAGAACTGTAAATTTGATGTATTTTGCATGTTTATTTATATATATGCTATAAAATTACGTGTTTCAGCCTACCATAATATTATAATTATGTTGTTCCATCCAGAAACCACTTTTATAGCAGACCTGACAGTACCTCTGTGCTGGAAGCGGGAGTTTGTTGACATTGAAGTCCGGTCGCTTAGCCATGTGCAAAGACACAAGTCCCCAAGTTCCGAGCTTTGCTTATGATATTCCTAAACTGTGAATGACATTGTAAGCTGTTTATCGAATACCCTGTACCGAACTGTCATCCGATCGGCAGTACAGCTATGGACAGGGAGCTTGAACTCAGCTGACTCGTACTTACGTCTGTGCAAAGTATTGTCTGCTGAACACGTTGCCACGTCTCTCACGCCAGAATATTAGCAAATTTAAGCATGCAATTTAATTTAATTTCACGAAAACGTAATAGAACACACAAATATATATTTTAACTAATGTTAAATCTTTGCTAGATATACCTACTGGTGTAATTTAGTAATTTTACTAACGATATGAGCAGTATAACGCGAATAAAAGAAGAGAAGAAATATTTTTTACTGGAAAACTATCAAGTTTTGATCCTTTGTTGTATGGACATTTTTTTGATCCTGTAGACCGTCCCCGACGACTGTGAACTTATACCCCTTACACCCTGTATAAAGTTGGAATAATGGCATGGAAAACGGGTGTGGAACGAGAAATCCTATTGAAGATTAGTCTTTGTCCAAAAGATCTGTTTGAACTTTTTGCTATTGAAACACGGAGATGTGGAAAAGAAAAAAAAAAAGAAAATTATAATATGAATTCGATAATAGTTATTTTCGATAAGGGTACCGTAACGTTTCATAACACAATACGAGTTTGATAACCAGTATAGTATTTTAATATGAAGTAACGATAGGTATACCGTACAACGTTTCATCAATTAAAAAAATTTTTTTTTTTTAAATAAAAGTAATTGTATTATTTTTATTAGTTTTGAACATGTCTTTTGTTGAGAGGTGATTGTATTATTATTAGTTTCTTTCAGTGAGAGGCGATTCGTTTATGTTTTTTTATTAATTCTGAAGTCAATACGTTTTTGTTTATAACAGAAGAACAGCGGTACTAGGAGAAATAAACAAAGATTGTTATATAATAATAATAATAATAATAATAATAATAATAATAATAATAATAATAAATTTAGCTTCCCTTATGAAAAGGTTGCCAGATTTGACAAAGCGTATTACATATAATTTGGAAACACGCCTAAAAGGTAAAATGATATACATTTGAAACGGTTAGGGAATCGAATATACAAAATGTCAGAAAAATTTACACCTAAGTAGCGTTTGTGCCCATTTACAGTTAAGAAAGGGGGGAAAAATACATTCATCATATAGGTTAGAATGATTTGAATGCCATATACCGCGAGAAAAATAATAGTACGGATTTATTGGTTAGTAGCTACCATCGAAATGTAACGTAAGATATGAAGTGGAATATAAAAAGCATAACAAATACAACAAATTGTGAACATATTGTTCTTAATGTTTATAATAAATAAAATCAATTCCATTTTATTTACTTTAATGTGTGGTTCACATTACGCAACCATTTATTAATAACAGTATAATTATTCAACTAGCTGCGAAATAGTAGCATCATTACCTAATTGCGTAATAGAAATTTCATTACCTAACTAGTTGCGTAATATATGTTTACAACATTTTTATTAGTGACGCAAAGCCCACATTACATAATCGAAGTGGATAAAAATTATTGCACTTTTATCTTATTTTATTTTTTCCTTTGACATCTTCTTACAAACTGGTGGGGTACTTCCTTAGTTCAGCAAAAGACAGATTCAAAATGAGGGCATCCTGATATATTCAGCATGGTGCTGGGTCACCGTGGAGACAACACAGACTATTAGACGAAAAAAAAGACAATAGTTCTTCTCGACAAGTGATAAGCATAATAAATATTAATAGTTATGGTATTAAACCAACATAGGCAAGAGATATTCTTAACAGTTTATTTTCTTTCAGGTTTCCGATGGAGGAGGTGGAATTGTATGAACCATTTGAACATCATGTATACGACGCAGCCCATCGGCGAGGCTTCTCAAAGCGTTACTGTCCCGAACTGTATCCTGACTGTGATCTGTCATTGGTTGATATGGTACTTGGCACATAACAGAACTGTTAATATCATGAATTAGAGAAGGCAAAATGAATAAACTATAGATAGCAATGCCCTTTGTTATTATTATTATATTAATAATAATAATACTATTATTATTATTATTATTATTTGTAGTAGTAGTAGTAGTAGTAGTAGTAGTAGTAGTAGTAGTAGTAGTAGTAGTTGCGGGCTAAAGTAGGGAGATGCACTATCACCTTTACTTTTTAACTTCGCTCTAGAATATGCCATTAGGACAGATCAGGATAACAGAGAAGGTTTGGAATTGAACGGGTTACATCAGCTTCTTGTCTATGCGGATGACGTGAATATGTTGGGAGAAAATCCACAAACGATTAGGGGAAACGCGGAAATTATAGTTGAAGCAAGTAAAGCGATTGGGTTGGAAGTAAATCCCGAAAAGACAAAGTATATGATTATGTCTCGTGACCAGAATATAGTACGAAATGGAAATATAAAAATTGGAGATTTATCCTTCGAAGAGGTGGAAAAATTCAAATATCTCGGAGCAACAGTAACAAACATAAATGACACTCGGGAGGAAATTAAACGCAGAATAAATATGGGAAATGCCTGTTATTATTCGGTTGAGAAGCTTTTGTCTTCTAGTCTGCTGTCAAAAAATCTGAAAGTTAGAATTTATAAAGCAGTTATATTACCGGTTGTTCTGTATGGTTGTGAAACTTGGACTCTTACTTTGAGAGAGGAACATAGGTTAACGGTGTTTGAGAATAAGATTCTTAGGAAAATATTTGGGGCTAAGAGGGATGAAGTTACAGGAGAATGGAGAAAGTTACACAACGCAGAGCTGCACGCATTGTATACTTCACCTGACATAATTAGGAACATTAAATCCAGACTTTTGAGATGGGCAGGACATGTAGCACGTATGGGCGAATCCAAAAATGCATATAGAGTGTTAGTTGTGAGGCCGGAGGGAAAAAGACCTTTGGGGAGGCCGAGACGTAGATGGGAAGATAATATTAAAATGGATTTGAGGGAGGTGGGATATGATGGTAGAAACTGGATTAATCTTGCTCAGGATATGGACCAATGGCGGGCTTATGTGAGGGCGGCATGAACCTCCGGGTTCCTTAAAAGCCAGTAAGTAAGTAAGTAGTAGTAGTCGTCTATTATTATTATTATTATTATTATTATTATTATTATTATTATTAGTAGTAGTAGTAGTAGTAGTCTATTATTATTATCATTATTATTATTATTATTATTATTATTATTATTATTATTATTATTATTATTATTATTATTATTATTATTATTATTACTTACAATTCTTCATAATGAGAGACAGGTTATAAACACTATTAAATAAAAACATGTCGTATTTTAATGTGCAACTGTCAACATAAACACACATTTATTTATTTATTTATTTATATATTTATTTATTTATTTATTTATTTAATCTGACAGGATTAAGGCCATAAGTCCTTCTCTTCTATCCTACCAGATAGCACATATAAATACAAAAAAGAAATACAAACACTGATGAAAATATTTCAAATTAAATTAAAGCCCTATAGAGAGTCAAAAGAGGCAAAAGAACACTACAGAGCTCTCATCGAGCTAATACAAGAAAAAAAAACAGAGATAGCAATGATGATAATGATAACTGATAATAATAATAATAATAATAATAATAATAATAATAATAATAATAATAAATACATTACATATTAATTGTCAATTTTACAACAGCATAGTTACAATATTTACTATATGTCATGGGTTAAGCCGAAATTGCGCAACCTGACAGGTGTTCAACAAGCAATTCCACGAACTAGAATGTGATTTTTTAATTTGAATTTGAATTTTGATATTGTCCGGCAGTCTCTGACATGGTAAGGAAGAGAATTCCAGAGGCGTGGAATATATATGCTGAGAGATGATGAGTAGAAGGATGTTCTGTGCAGAGGAATAGAGGGAAGGTACATGTTCCGGGTTCGAGGTAGTGAAAGGTAAACAAAACGAGATGCTAGGTAAGAGAGTGTGGAGGTTTGGATGATTTTAAATAGTAATAAGAGAGAGTTGAAGAATCTTCTTTCTTTAAGTGAACTCCAAGACAACAATTCTAGTGACGGTGTAACATGATCGAATTTTCTAATGTTACAAACGAAACGAACGCAGATATTGTGAACACACTGTAGCCTACGGGCAAGATCAGTATTTAGATTCGTGAATAGAGAATCGCAATAATCGAAGTGGGGCATCACTAAAGTTTGGATCAGGTTCTTTTAAAGGCTGAGAGGTAAAACCTTGGTTAAGTGTCTGAGGGAATGAATTATGGAAAAGGTTTTCTTACATATTTTATGTAGGTCACTTGACTTTGAAAATTTAAATTTGAATCTAAATATACCCCTAAATTTTTTACTGTCTTACTATATGTAATTGTAGTATTATTTATTTTTGTATTTGATACAGTGGCTAGATCTATTTTGTTTAATGGTCGTTGGTGGCCCATTATTATAGCTTGTGATTTGTCTGGATTTAGTCTGAGTCCAAATTTTTGCGCCCATTGAGCTACAGATGCTAGATCTTCATTAATTCTGGTCACAGAGTCATTGATTGTACAAGTTCGGGACTATAACAAGGTACAGGGCACTGTGATTCTGTCCTCTGCTTCTACCATGTTTCAGCCAGTCGCTCGCACGCTGTGGACAAGCTAAATCTACTCGTACCTAACTTCACATCTTCCCCGCTCTCTGCCTATCACTTTATTACGATACAAGGTTTAAAATCTGGGAATAATGCACGTTGTGAACAGTTCTCTCTATGGATCCTGCATAAGACGCAAAAACATCCTAATTTATTTACGTGGCACACTGTGGATGAATGAGGCAGGAAACGGGATTCACTGATCTTCATATGCAGTATGGATATGCACAAGAACATGGATGGCCAACTCGTGCTCTCAAAGTGTCAACACAATCTCAGTGCAGGTAGAACGGACTCTGTACTAGCTGCACTTTCTGTGTGCGGTTCTTTCAAGACACAATTTTGATCGCATCTGCAGTAAGTGGCGGCTAGTTTCAAGTGAAAAACAATATAATTCCCAGATCATTTCCCTTTAGTTACGAGTAAAAAGAGAATTTTTTTTATTAAGAAGAGAGGTAAAGCTTGTATTCTATTACACTTTCTTACACATGACATTTTATGTTACAAATAAACAGTGAAGGTTTTAGTAAAGAAATACTATCTGCATCTGCTTTAGAACAGCTAAAGGTAAAAATAAGATATCAACAAGGTGAGACTGATATCAAATATCGTTAGCACGTTGTGCGTGCGAGTTACAGAATTACACGACATAAAATCGACTAGCTAAGAACATTTATGGATAAATTTGAAATGTGGTAGTATCATGTAGAACATAGACAACTTCACTTTCTTTGACTATAAACTATCCTGAATAGTGATAAGAAAATCTTCTTATCAAATATAAGACCCTACTTCAAGACGTACAGTAGAATTCACTGCTAAGTTTGCAGAAACAGTGACAATTGACAAGGAATCGAAATTTTTATGAAATCATTTTGGCTTTTGCCGATAGAAAATCCTGAAAATTTATAGCTTGAATTAATAATTCTACAGAACAGCACGCCACTCAGATTCCAGCAAAATCGGGAATCGAACTGTTCGTAATGCTGCCTAAGTAGAATTTCCAAATATATACTCTTTGCTTCCATATATACTGCAAGCTCTCGAAGTAAAGAAATAACTCAGAAGTAAGCTTATTTCATCTGCCGTGACATATAAAAAATACTTCCTTGAATTTGTTATTGTTTGCGAATACAGACTATTACCTTTCTGAGAACAGAGGAATACTCTTTAATGTATAAACACTTGTAAATTCTCGCGTTCTATGCTTCAGAAAAATAAGACATATAATAAGAAATATTAACAAATAGTGTAATAATAAATAAGTGTTGCAGCTATATTCGTTGTACCTTGAAAATGTTGTGTTCAGTTTGTGTTTCCAATACTAAACTAATTTACAAAGCTAGAAAATAATATAATTTTGTTATGTGTTCAGATATAGTGTGTCTAAAATTAGTATAATTATTGTACCATGTGTCATTCTGAAATTCAAATCATGGAATAGATATCACGACCACCTGCATGAGCCGCCAGAGCGCACCGTGGCTTTTGCAGCGAAACTACAAACAACTTGTAACTGCTGCGGCTGGTTCCGTCTGCCTTTCTCTCTTTCAAGGTTTTTTAGCACTTTGGGAGCACGAGTTGCCCATCCATGCTCAAGAAAATCTTCACGATAAACGGCAAAGAAAACGTCAATCGATATTTCGTGTAAATGTTTGGGCTGAAATAATTTAATGCATTCCCACGGAATAGCACACGGAATGAAGTTCGAGAACTCAGTAGACCGCGGTAAGTTGTAAACAAAAGCTACGTAAGACACCCAGCTTCTAATCAGTGATGCCGCGAGGGCTGTACAAATGTATAAAGAGCATCAGTTACCATTCATTAGCGACATTTATTGTTCCTGTTAGTAGCTATTCATGATTACAATATTATAATGCATACTTATGATTTTGCTTTCATACTTCCATTTGATTCTGCTTCGTATTGGCAGCGTTTGAAGATCCTTCTCCATGATTCGCCATTTTTCACTTACTTTTAAGATGTTTTTCTCTTCACTTGTACACGTGACGTTCTTGGCAACGGACTACATCGAGTAGCGGAGCAAATCAGAGTAGAATTTTCGAAAGTGAACAAACTGATTTATTTTGTTAAGTAAGTCTTCGTGAAAGCTCCATTAAGAGTGTAGGCTTTTCGGCAGAAACTTCCAGACGTTCCTCTTCCTCCAGAACCTGTCCTCACTCGCTGCGTAACTTGGCTAACCGCTGTTGACTATTATAGTGAACACTTTCAAGAAATCAAAGAACATGTGGCAACCTTTGAGGAAAATGCAGTTTATGTAACCGAAACCAATAAAATTGTGGATGACTCTAGTGTTCATAATGACTTGGTATACAGGGTTAGTTAAAAGTCCCACACCACCTAAATAACTTTTGAAGCATACGGTTCAGTGACATGAAACTTGGTATATAAGGATAACCATATACTAAGAACTCAATAATGGTATTACCGAGTTTTTTATATTTCCAGTTTAACCGGAATTAACTCCAACTCTCTTATTTTAAATGGAACATCCAATACATTTTATATTTTTGAATAGTGCTCATTAAGAGCTTTTCAAAAAGTACCCACACTTGATACTTCTGTACAAATTCAGTGTTGCTAAGTGAAGGAAACAGAAAAGTGTATCGAATATTAAAATAATAAAATACTCCTTCCTTAACAAAAACAAAACAAAGCTAGCTCACCTTCTAAATTATGTATTCAAATTGGTAGCCCTCAGCTGCTTTAAAATATGTCGCTCGATCGTAGAAACCTTTAAGGAACGATTTAACCAGGCTTTAGGAATATCTTGCACCACTTCCATTTTTATTTAGCAACACTGAATTTGTACAGAAGTATCAGGTGTGGGTACTTTTTGAAAAGCTCTTAATGAGCTTTATTCAAAAATAAAAAAATATATTGGGTGTTCCACTTAAAATAAGAGAGTTGGAGTTACTTCCGTTAAACCGGAAGTAAAAATAACTGGGTAATACCATTATTGAGTTCTTAGTATATGGTTATCCTCACATACCAAGTTTCATGTCACTGAACCGCATGCTTCAAAAGTTGTTTAGGTGGTGCGGGACTTTTAACTAACCCTGTATATCAAATCTCATTTTACAGTCATTGCAAACTGATTATTGGTCTCGAGAGTAGTGAAAAACCTCTCTATGATCAATTTGAGGTACTCAATAAAACAAAACAGAAGCTTTCTGAAGTACCTGGAACTGGCGCAGAAAAGGTGAAAAACAAGTTGAATATGTTGTTCCAGAAAAACATAGCACTGAAGACTTCATTCACTGCCGCTAACATTTTGATGGGAAAGGATAATGAAGCTGAAATTGAATTACCAATTAGTCTCGTTCTAAATCTAAACTATTGCCCCGTTTCTTCAATCGATGCAGAACGCTCTTTTTCGGCTTATAAATTAATTGTAAGTGACAAACGCGATAACTTCTCCGTGGATAATTTAGAAAAGGTGCTGATCATGTACTACGAAATAAACTACGGAAATGTGATCGGTGAATGAAAAACAGTAACTTAAAGACAGAATGTCTTCATTTTATGTAGGCCTATGCATGTGTACTCTTGTAAAATGTGTGGAAGTTCCTTTTAATCCTAGAATGTTGCACTAAATAAATTTGAATCTTATACAGGGTGTTAAAAAGTATAAAATATTTTAGGAGGTGATAATATGTGTCAAAATAAGAAAATAAAGTCTAATAAACATGGCTCCTACAATATATACTTTCATAGATCTGAACACTTGTACATAGGAGGTGCTTAATATGACGTCATAGCAATGCATTTCTCTGCCTTACAATACAGTGGACTACCAGAAAATCATACTGTAGTTAACACAGCTGGCATGGAATAATGATACGTCGCAAGGAATACTGAAAACAAAAATCTGATGAGCGAGGTTCAGCAGAGATGGTATTGTGAATTTTCATAATCAGTATGTGCGGGCTGATAAAAATCCCTATGCAATTGAAGAAACAAGGCATCAGCACCGATTCTCAATCAACGTATGGGCAGACGTTCTTGGTGATCGATTAAGGGCCATACGTGCTGCCACAGAGACTTCCAGGACTTTCTTATTAACGTATTGCCTGCCTTGCTGGGGAATGTACCATGTCAGCAGGACTACAGATGTGGTTCATACACGATGGCGCACCAGCACATTTTCTCCGCAATGTGCGTGAACACCTGACGCTGACATTTCAGGACCGCTGGATTGGTCAGGAAAGCCCCACACCTTGGCCTGCTCGTTCTCCAACCTAAATCCCCTAGACTTTTGGTTATGGGGACCAGATCAATTTCAAAGAGTGCGTGATTCCTTATGCCAAAGGGCAGAGGAATGCATTGCCATGAATGGACGTCAGATTGAGCACCTCCTATGAACAAGTGTTCAGATCTCAGAAAGTACGTGGGGTGTAACTTTAATAGTGGCAAAACTACTGTGAAAGCGAAACGAGACGGAGTTAATTGTTGTCACTTCTATCACGTGTTAGTCTAAGTCTGCCCTCTTCTCTCCTAAAAGGACTCTTCCGTCTGACTCACAGCGCATGCGCTGTGGAGAGTTGAAGTTAGTCTCCTGTTAGTTACAGCTCTAAGCGGTTGTGTTTCGCCATGTTAACAAAGCAGGAACAGCGATCTTGGCTGAATGTTAATGCATAGTATTTCCGTCATTTTTTTTTAGCAGAATCTGAGACCAGCGTTGCGAAGAAAGCGCCCACACGTTTTGCAGAACCCTCCCATCATTTTACAGGATAACGCAGGGGCGCACACGGCACAGCCTGTAGCTGATCTGTACTGTCGCTGGGGGTGGGAAGTGCTTTTCTATCCACCACATTCACCGTACTTAAGCTCCTGTGATTATGACTTAATCCCAAAGATGAAGGAACTACTTCGTGACGTTCGATTCCGGACTGTTACCGATATCAGGGACTGGAATGCTTTACCTGCAGACTTACTACAGACGTGGACAAATTATTAGCAAAATTGAAGATTTTTATTATATATTTTTACAAAATATGATTCTTCAATTTAGACTACAGTTGACATTTTTGTGTATTTCTAAGTTATTAGCAAAATTGAAGATTTGTATTGTATATTTTTCAAAATTTAACTCCTCAATTTGGACTATATTTGATATTTTTGGATATTTACAAATTATTAGCAAAACTGAAGGTTTTTATTGTATATTTTTACAAAATTCGATTCTTCAATTTGGACTACAGTTGACATTTTGGATATTTCCAAATTATTAGCAAAACTGAAGATTTTTGTTTTATATTTTTACAAAATTTGACTCTTCAATGCAGTTGACAGTTTTGATAATTTACAAATTGTTAGCAAAATTGAAGATTTTTATTATATATTTTTACAAAACTTGACTCTTCAATTTAAACTACAGTTGACGTTTTTGCATATTTCTGTCTACTGTAATGATGGAAATATGCAAAATTGTCAACTGTAGTCTAAATTGAAAAGTCAAATTTTGTAAACAGAATTATCATAAAAATCGTCAATTTTGTTAATAATTTTTCCACGTCTGTATAGGCTTTACCAATAACCAAAAATGTATTTAAAAATAGGCTTAAGGACTTTACTAATACACGGTAGGATATTATACACACTACTTAAAGGGTGTAATTGATATCTTGTTATTTGAATTGTTCTATCAGTGAAAAAGTATGTTGTGTCAGTGAAGTGTGTAGTGTCAGTGAAGTCTATTGTGTAAGTGAAGTGTGTTGGTGTCAGTGAAGTGGCTGTGCAAAGTATTTGAACAGTGAAATGGTTAGAAGTGTTAGTGAAATCAGGTAGAATCAGTGCAGTGAGTGAGTTGACAGCGAAATAAGTGTAGTGCCGAAAGGTACTTGTGCAGGTATGAACCTGTCACACTCGTGGGTCTTAGTTCGAACTTAGGGTTAAGATACAAATTAGATCTACTTTAAATGTTATTTTATGTGACCATGCTTCATTTAATTTAGGATGCTCCTTGTTATTATTATGATTATTATTATTATTAATTATTGTTTTTTTTATTAGTTGTGTTTATTATTAATTGTCATTATTGAATGTAATTAGTTACCACTGCCAACTGGTATATACCCATTTGCAGTGTGAATAAATACATACATACATAAATACATACATACATACATACATACATACATACATACATACATACATACATACATACATACATACATACATACATACATACATACATACATACATACATACATATTCTGCAGGCAGTAGGGCGGTCCATCAGAAACACCAACAGAACAGGGGCTGCTACAGGGATACTACGACTTCCACATCGCTGGCAACGAGTTGTAGACAATGCTGATTACTACATTGAAGGACTGTAGAGGTTTCACAGATGTATCACTTCTAAATTCGTAATAAATAAATAGTTGCCATTATTAAAGTTACAACCTGTGTATGTGTTGTAAGATCCATGTTTATTATTAGACATTATTTTCTTGTTTTGATGCATACTAGCACCTCTTAAAACACTGGATACTTTTTTAACACCCTGTATTAGTGATTCTTAAACAAAAAATACCTAGGGCCGTATTCATAGACATTCTTAGCGCGGGCTTCCGGTGGATGATCAGCGAACTAACGTTTTTCGTATTCATAAACCATTGTTAGCGATATGACATGATATGAATCCTGTACAAGTAACCAGTGGATAGTCGGGGCCAGTTTAGCACGCTTGTAGCGCGGGCTAGCGAAATGTCTATGAATAGCACCCCTAGTTTTTATTTTATAGCATCTAAATAAAGGAGTTTAAGAGCCTATTTTAGGCGCCTAAAATGCCACCTTTTAGGGCCTAAAATTCCGCTCTCTATATATCAGCAACACAGGTTAAGATAGCTTAATTGTACCGTATATGAATTTCTTATTATTTCGGAAAGAAAATCAAGTTTGAGACTTACCTGGTAGTGATCTTCTGAACCTCAAGCAAGCGATGGTGTGTGTCTTCTTTTCTCTTGTATCGGGGGATTGAAATAAATCGTTTCCTTTATAATCACATAACGAACATCGTCCTAAGCTTTGCAAATATTTTGAAAACCAAACTCCAGAAATTCAATAACCATTCGATGAGAGTATTTTCAAAATACATCCAGAAATGTAAGAAGAAATCAGTGTAATAAATCCCACTCTGATAGTGATAAAATGGAGGACAGGGTTTTCACTTCTACTCCTGATTGCTGGTCTCTGGAACAAAAATAAAGGTTGTTTCCCTTTCTTAATTTTATTATAATATAAAATGTTGATTGTATTTGCATATAATTAACTGTGTAGGTAAATGTACTAAGATCAAATATTCCCTTATGATAGGATTGGGTATGATATCATGTGGACGGTAAGTTTAATCCAAACAAAATGTGAGTTTAGAATCAGTACATGATATTTCTTTTTTACAATTTGTATTCCAAATATATAAAACACTTCATTTATGTCTTTCAATACTTTCTCAGTCTCTGTGTAATCTCGTAGAATAATCTCAATGCAATAAATTGTTTGAACATATTTCATCCATATTCGTATGAATTGACGAGATTTTTCGGAGACTTTAAAGGTAACATTAAGGCTGAGTGATATAATAATATTTAAAAAAAATTGAAAAATTATTTGTTATAAATTTCTAGGACTGCACTGTTTTGTGAAATGAAAGATATGAAATAATTATTAGTAATATTAAAGAGGTAAATGTTTATGAAGCCCATAAAATAAACTAAATTTAATTAATATTGCATTTCAATTCTGCTTGATTTCTAAGGTTTAAATTGTTCATTAAACAGGTAAAGTAATCTTTTCAAAGTAAAGTAAAAGAATAGTTTCATTACTAATATAGTCTTCTTCTACGATTCTTAATAGTCAAAATTAATTTGAAGAAGACATCACAGGAACCGGAAGGAAAATCTATGAAAGGAGAATAAAAGGTAAACTAGTTGCATGGAACTAGAAATAAAATGGAAAATAACGCACTGGAATATGCTAATGAGCTTCCTGAAGTTGGTAGTTTCTATTTTATTATAAAAAATAACTTTGATCTTTTGTCTCTGTCAATACCAATATTGAGAAAACTCCCATATATTATGTTCAGCTATTGATTAGATATTTCTATGTATAGTACAACCCTAAATTATGAGAAAATTCAATCTGTAAGGCGTCTCCATGACGACTGAATAATATTTCCCTCCCAATACTATTTCGCAGATTCTGACCATCGCGTCAACTACAATTTGTATTTTGTACGAGGATCGCTTCGAAAATAGTATTTCTCTTGATCTTGTCTATGAAAATATGACTGTCAAGTTGAATTTTAAGAATGGTATATGGATATTTTAACCTTTCGTAAGTGGACAGCATTTTGTTTCTATTAAAATTCATCATTGCTAAGAAGAAAGTCCATGGAGAGGCCAATAACATATCTCTGAGATGGTTGGTAGAGCGAGTTAAAGATATGGGAAGAGCTTTAAGAGGATACATCCATTTTTGAGCACTATAAATATGTTTAAAATCAAAATTAAAAAAATAAAAAACCAGAAAATATATTAAACTCAGACATAGTCTGACTATTACACTTTTACTACGTCATACTGCTTTTTACGAATAAAACGCCACGGAACAACGTGGTTCAACCAATTATGGCTGCTTATCCTACAATTTTTATCACTCCCTAGCATTTGTTTTTATGACCTTCCTAGAATTTGTTTCTTTGTTTGCCAACATTTTATTTTCAATAACTGTACCTTTTAAAATGATTCATATTTATTTAATCATCATCAATTAAAACTTTTCTTTATTTATGTTGTTTATATTATTTAGGTTATGTTATAGTTTCTGCTGTATGAGATTATGGATAGTCACGTATCAGAGTTGTTTTAAAATATTGATAATTGAAGTGGAATTCAACTGTTTTAATAAAAATGAAACTGAATCAGCAAAACCTTGTTGACTAGTAATCGTTCATAGAGTTCAATGAAGATTGTATTGTCGGCACAACTGGTAACAAGAAAACAACTGATCATAACACATTACTGCTATCTAGCAGAATATTTGTAATGATGACATGGTACAATAATACATTTTCAAGGTAGTTTAGTATTTTCATAAATCAATTGATATTTTATTGTATTAGATTACTTTATTTCTTCTAATCTTTATATACTTTCTTCTAATCGTGTAACAGTCTATTAAATCTCACTCGAGTTTTGATTTTCTCTAGATAAATCAAAACCTCTAGTGAGATTATTGTAGATAAAAGATGTAGGGATAGATTGGAAAATTAATGAAAATAAAGTATAGAGAAATATGGAAAATAGGTAGGAAACGCTTTTCCACTGGGTTTTTCATAGGCATCAATTTAAATATTTAATTTCGGGCAAGTGTAAATTATTTGTAACATGTGAATATTATTTGTTAAAATAGAAACAGAGATTATTTATCAAAGCAATTGTAAGTTCTGAAACACTTTCTGGTTTCTGAAAGAAAAAAAAGTATACATGATTTTCTCTTAATTTGTAATAGTAAATCGTAGATGTGGTTGAAAGAAATATACTCGAAAGAGTTAATTCTGTTTAACATCCTGGAACAAGGTTATGCCACAAATATAGCACGCTGTGTTGAGTTGCTGCATGTACAGACGTGGACAAATTATTAACATTATTGACGATTTTTATGATAATTCTGTTTACAAAATTTGACTTTTCAATTTACACTACAGTTGACAATTTTTCATATTTCTATCATTATAGTTGACAGAAAAATGCAAAAATGTCGACTGTAGTTTAAATTGAAGAGCCATTTTTTTTGTAAGAATATATAATAAAAATCTTTAATTTTGCTAAAAAATTTGTAAATATGCAAAAGTGTCAACTGCAATCTAAATTGAAGAGTCAAATTTTGTCAAAATATGAAATAAAAATCTTCAGTTTTGCTAATTATTTGGAAATATCCAAAATGTGAACCGTAGTCCAAATTGAAGAGTCGAATTTGGTAAAAATATACAGTTAAAATCTTCAGTTTTACTAATAATTTGTAAATATACAAAAATATCAAATGTAGTACAAATTGAAGAGTCAAATTTTCTAAAAATATCCAATACAAATCTTCAATTTTGCTAATAATTTGGAAATACGCAAAAATGTCAAGTGCAGTCTGAATTGAAGAATCATATTTTGTAAAAAATATATAATAAAAATCTTCAATTTTGCTAATAATCTGTCCACGTCTGTATACAAGAATCCTAAGTGAGAAAATGAATTCGAGTTTTTTTTTTTAATGTTACGAGAAATTGTACAACAAATATTTGATGGACTATCTTGCCACACATTCCTCATCATCTTCCAAGGAATTTCTGTTTGGTGTATAGGAAGATAGACTACGAGGAGAGCGTTTTATTTAGACGGATGAAAAATTTTAAAGTGTAGAGATACAGACAATTTATAAGATTTGGAATAAATCTACAGAACTTTGGTGAAAATGTGTTAGGAAGTGAATAAATATCTGAATTATGGCATTGAAATTTCATTTTTCTAAATTTTAAAGAAAACTGGGAGACACTATTCTGAAGCGATCCTCGTAATATTTCAATTGTCAATTCTGACTCTCCACACTACATTATGCCATCAAGTTCTCTCTTCCCTGCAGTTATAAAAAGTGTACGATTAGACTTTCTTACTTTATATCCTACACTTTATGCCTTAAGTACGAGTTTTGTTGTGCTGTAAGAATGAAATTTTACGTTATATGTTATTTATTTATCCATATTATTTATAAACATTTTAGAACAAAACTTTATTGTGGTATAATCATATTCTTGACTTTTAAATACCAAGTTGAAATATTATAATTAAAAGGGTATGGATTAGACAAGCCTAAGAACCTATATTTTAAGTTTTAAAATAATTTTGTGTGTAGAAGGGTTTTAAAGTAAGTACAGAGTAAAAGTTACAAATGTTTAGAGTAAATTAATAGAAATAAGAACAGATATTCTCCAAAATCACCATTAGTTTAAAAGACATGATCGGTTGATGCAAAAATTCTTTTCATAATAGACAGACACATTTTGTATGCTAAAATTGGAGCAGTACAAGGGTGGCTAACGGCTACCAAATTATGGTGGTACGGTACACATGACACCTAGAAATTTTTCAAAAATGTAATCTGCTGTTTCACATATGTCATAATTTTGAATACAATGAAACCGTTTAATTCTTTTCTTTCCGAAATGACATTTGTGCTGAAGAAATATATATTGCTACCATATCGGATACGTATAATATCACAGAGGACAAATTGAGTTTGTTGAATTAAAAGTATGCAAGACATAATCTTAAAAGAGAATCTTACTGAAGCTAAAGAAGCTATGATGGGTTAGACGTGTCTCAAGAAACCAGCTTCTTCGAGCAGGGTTTTGTGGTTATAATAAAAACTGGAATAAATGGAAGACATTGATTCGAATGGGGTGTAAAGTAACGAATTTTCTAATTTACTGTCGGTTGTTTTTTAAACATTATTTCCTTTCTCATATTCAGGCGGCTTAGAACTGAATGCGTTCTGCACATTGGTAGCACTGTTTTTGCATGTGACAAGTACGTATGAATTATAAACATACAATCCTTTATAAATGCCACGTGCAAAATCAAAACGCACATAATTAATTTTAAGAATCGATACCTCAGATAATATCTGTAAAGAACATAATCTATATTGGTTTCTTTCCTCGATGCGTATGGTTGTTTATATTTTTACAAATTTCTGTATGTTAGTGTTAGTTTTATCCAACTTTTGACTCAATACACAACTTTTCATATTTATTTATTTTTATTTTTTTCATGTTGATTGTCTTGCTAGCTTCATCTTCAACTTAACAGCACAGATCCGTTGGTTGTCAATCGATGGAAATAAACATGTTGCCGTTTTAATGTTTATTTTTAATAGGTTTGAGTGTTATTATTTCGTAATGTTAGCACCCACCCACCACATTTCGTCGCTTTGCACATTTCTCACATATCGACTTCACTTGTTTTCAGCTGTGTTTATCTCCAAACGGAAGCCCTCAAAACTTCATTGACGTTTGCGTTTTGTTTCATCTTGGAACAATGTTTCCTGCATTCGTATTGCTATCAGTAGAGACAACACAACACAGCAATTCTCGTCTGTTTTCTTATCACTCAGCATTTCCCTCGAACTACTGTAAAGGCCCATTCACAATGAAAATTAAACATAACGTAAGCGTTAACTTAAGAATATAAACGTTACGGTAAAATCAAGAAGTCATACCATCATCCACGATGGGAACATAAAAATAACCACAAGCATACTTGGTAACCATGGAAACATAACAACGACGCCATTTCCTCATATTCTGTCCTATACTTCAGCGCTCCACGATTGTGTTCTGTTTGCAAATCACGTAAGCATAAGCATGAAAGTTTGGAGTTTGCAAACTTTCATGTTAACGTCTTACGGTAATATTTATATCAATGCTTATGTGAATCATTGTGAATGATCCCATTTGGTAGCCTGGACGCAAACTTCTGTGTTTATGTTACGGTTATGTTTAATTTTCATTGTCAATGGGCCTGAACATGGGTAAATTGTGACCGGTTTTTATATTTCAACACTTTAACCACTTGCAAATAAATTGGAATGTTATATGTCTTGTAAACACATCGATTAATTTTATATATTCCATTAATTATGTACTGAACGTCATAACACGGTACGTTTTCTCTTACTGTTAGAATATTTGTAATTCTAATATAATTTCAGATTAATTTATTTGTATATTTTTTAATTTTCCAATGGTTAAAATCTCTAACAATTACATATAATGTTTTAGTTGTCTAAAATTATTAAGACTTCAATTCTTAAGTTTTTTGCATTTTATAAGAATATCTATAAAACAAATCTAATTGCAGTAAGGTGTGGCAATAAATTATCGCATTGGACAGAAATTCATACAGGAGTAAGACAAGGCTGCGGCCTTTCACCGTTGATATTTATTATATATATACATATATATATATATATATATATATATATATATATATATATATGAATCAAATAATTTACGGAATGGAAACAGTTGCCTCATGGATATATACAACTCAATAGACATTACAACTAGATTCATTACTTTTTGTAGACGATTTAGCTCTGGTGGCATCCTCAGAAGATGAATTACAACGTTCAATTTTTAATTTTAACAAAATTGGAATTAAATATGATATGAAAATCAATAAAGAAAAAACTAAAATTATGGGCGTCTGCGGAAAATACCCTGTGCCTAGCAAAATATGTTTCGATTAAAAAATATTAGAAAGGATAAATTATTTTACATATCTCGGATAAACATGATCTTTTTTCGATGAAGTAGACATTTCACAGATAATTTCTAAATACACCAATACAATGGGAATAATTAACAACATTATGAAACCTTCCCTAGTACAAAGGCATACTCGAATTCGCCTTTACAAGACCTTGGCGAGACCTGTACTTTGTTACGGCAGTGAGGCATGGACATTGAGGAAGAAAGACGAAAGCAGAATAACGGCTAATGAAATGAAATTTATGAGATATACAGCGGGATATACGAAATGGGATCACGAACGCAATGAAGATGTAATGGAAGAATTACAACTAGAGCCTGTAATTAATAACGTAAAACATTATTAGAAAAATTGGATAAATCATCTGCATCGCATGCATAGAGATAAAATCCCAAAAGTCATGCTCCACTATCGTCCAAACGGGAAAAGATCTCTCGGTAGTCCAAAGAAGCGCTGGATTGAAAATTCAACTGTGAGATCGTAATAGGCCATTTGGCCTAACACTTGAAGGGAGGAAGAAGAAGAAGAAGAAGAAGAAGAAGAAGAAGCATTTTATAAAATTTCCATCTACGGAATATACTGTGTTAGAATTAAAAAATAACGATCATAATTTGATTAAAAATATCAAAATTTTCTCACTCCTTTGGATACTTTTCTACGAATAAGTAAGTTAATGCCATGGAAAACAGATGAAAGATCATGTCATGCATGAACTAGTATTAGATCTGTTACTGTTTGTAAGTTAAAGTTGTAACGCAGGAAATGAACATAGTTGATTGTAAGTTGATATTGAATAATATCCCTTAACGGCCCTAATTTCATCCAGTTGATTTGAAATTATACATTATATCAATAATTGGAATTAATTTGAAGTTGCGAATTTGTAAAAATTTTGCACGAGTGTTTAAATTTCTAGCGCAATAATTAATAATAGGTCCCTATTAGAAACAACAACAACCAAATTTCTTGGCTTAAAAATCGATAATGTGTTAAATTGGGAAAATCATATTAAAGAAATTACCCCCAAACTAAATTCAGCTTGTTTTGCTATTAGATCTATGCAAAAGATAGTAAATATCAATACCTTAAAAACAATATACTTTGCATACTTCCACTCGGTAATGAGTTTTGGAATAATATTCTGGGGAAATTCCACAGATAGTAACAATATATTTCTATTACAAAAAAGAGTAATTAGAATAATGGTAGGTGCCAAATCTAGGGAATCGTGTAGGACTATTTCAAAAAACTACAAATAATGCCCATGGCTTGTCAGTATATCTTTTCATTAATAATCTTCCTCGTATATAATCGTGAAAACTTTGTAACTAATTCAACAGTTCATAGCATAAATACACGTCAAAAAATGACTTTCATACTCCATCGGCAAGTCTATCGTGCTATCAAAAAGGAGTGCGTTATACGGCAGTAACAATTTTTAATAGCCTCCCTATCGATATAAAAAATGAAACTCAAAACATACAATTATTTAGGGCCAAATTAAAGAAGTGCCTAATTTCTCACGCCTTCTATTCTGTAGGTGAATTCATGACATTCAATAACACTTCATGAAATTGATACTAAAACTTTGTGTTGTACTAGTAGACTATATTGTAAATCTCGTCTGTATATATTTCATGTAGACTGTGACTATAAATTAAGGTTTTATAATAATATTAAGTTTTTTGACTTGTTCCATATTCTAGCTATAAGCATGTATGAATACCATGGAATGTTAATTAATACAATACAACACTTTATCAAATATTCATATATGCATTTATAAATATCCGAAAGAATCTATTTGCATAAGTGGCATGATTGAAATATATTTCAAATAATATAATTACTTTTGTATTCTTGATTAAATTATTAATTAAATTACAAGTTTACAATAGTTCTATCCCATGAGTCCCGAAAAAAAATAACATAACTGATTAGTAACTCAACAAAACAAAAATTTAAATGTTACTGTATCACAGGAAATATTTTTAATTGATCACAGTAGCTCGAATAGAAGTGCTGAGTATGCTTTCTTAAGCACAGCTGACAAAAAGTGGAGCCAATAACCATTTTCATCACATCACATTTTAAAAACCACAAACGTTCTTCTGATATTTAACTCGGCTTCTTAAGGTCAGTTTATTCTTTAGCACTTTTCCGTCTTCCTTTTGTATTCCTAATAATTTCATACGATCTTTCAAAAACACATGTTTTCAAAATTGCATTTTCTGATTTATCAACATTCACCTGCAGAAATCCTTTGATTCACTTCAATGTATTCAACCATCTTATTTTTTTCACAAGTAAACTTAAATTATTGTTAATCGAGAAGTAATTCACAAGTTTATACTTATATAACAAACACAGTGTATAATTCCATAACCTCCACTAATATTTCATTTAAATATTTACAGCGCCCTTTTCCGATTGACGGCTTTCATTAACTCTAGATTTAGTTGACTAATTGTTTTGTCATTATTGCGTAACTCCTGCCAGTTTTGCAGTTTATTGAGAAGGTAATCAAAATCACGAATTCTAGGGATAGATTGCCAAAGTAGGAACTAATTTTTACGAAGTCTTTCCTAAATAATGAAAAACATCATTGTTTTAAAAGGAATGCTTCTCACATTGTAAATTATCTGCACTGCATTTTCTTTAAAACTTTCGCGCACACTTCAACAGATTAAATGTTACAATATTTTTAAATTTTCTTACATAAATTGATTTCGAAATCTTAGCGCGAATTATTAAATCAGAGGTTTTTCTTTGTGTGTAATAGTTTAAACATGAATACAAACTTTAAATAGGTAAATATTTCATAAAACCTTATAACATTGTTACTATTAGTAAGTTCAGAATCAAACATATTAAAATTATTCGTCATTGGGAAGTAATTAATCCTGTGTTAAGGAGCACAGAGTTTAATAAAAGCAATTTTTTTAAAGAATGAGATTAATTTAATCTTATGAAACTTAAACTGAAAGCAGAAAATGTGTGTGCATAGTGCTGTAATTTAAAAGTGAAGCTTTCACTATGTTTGGATTGTATAGTCCTTGATGTTTCATTATTACACAATTTTTATAATTTACCACTTTCACCTTGAGAAAATTTCCTTTTTACTTTGGAAAGTTGCAAGGACTATCTTTATACTTCTCTATGCAAGAGCTCGTATTGATTTAATACACCTTTCAAAGTCACGAACTCAGTGCCTTAAAGATGAAAGCAGTAATTCTGGAACTTTAAACATAGAGACTTTCTATTTTAAACCATGTTTGAAATAATCGAAACCTGTATAAGAACTCTCCACTCATGAAGTGTAGACTCTTTGTGAAGTTATAAACATATAGGTTGCCATTTACCCTGCCTTCCCCTATGATGGAACCGATATGTATAATAATGTTTTTTTTTATAACAGAATGTGAATATCTCAAATTCCCGCACCAAACTCAAAACCTTGAGAGTCATAAATTGTGGAGAAATCATTTGCCGTTAATTTCAGTTAATTAATTTTTCCACAACAAATTAGTTACTATTTTATTAAATGTCAATATTAATTGTCGATATTACATCATATTTTGAATGCAAGGAGTATATTACACATGAACATTTATGATTTTCACATTCTGAGTTTTGATTTTTTGGTGTCGTTTAGAATTTCATGTTTTAAAAAATGAACTTTAGTTCGAACTTTTGTCTCAAATGTTGTAATTATCTTTAACGGCTCAAAAACACTCATAAGTAGAGACTGGATTTTAATGTAATATCAAGGTGTGAAATATGTACATATTTATGTAAAAAAATAAGCTGAATATGTACCAAAATAAGTAAAATCATGAAAATATTTAATATCAATATCTGTCAGGTATAGGATAGGTTGTGATTTCATAGAGCACCCGACTTTTTTACCGCACACTTGACACATTACTATTTTTCCATCTGTAGTGAAAGCTTTGTCCATCGCAATCCATGATTTTATTTTGTCGTTAGGGTTGAAGATACAGGGGCCATTATAGTTAGTTAAAAGCAGTAGATAAACTCATTTGCACTTTATACTGTAAGTACTAAAACTAGAGAACTGAGTGAAATGAATGACACAACAGTACTGCAAGCACTGTTTCGCTTTACTGGATTAGGAGAAAATGAGAGGAGATGTGGGACACATGCATTTTAGCTGCTCCCTGTAAGAAACAAAGTACCTACTGAAACCTCTAACTGTAGGCATTTACAAACTGTTGTTTGAAAAGTGACATTCCTGTCTCATTCAGAAGAGTAGGATTATTCCAGCCGAAAACCATTCTTTCTAATTGCTCGGAAAATACATTTCTGTATAGGTCCACTAAATTTAAAATAAAGAGGTCAAGCAATAACCTGAAAGTCTGTCAGACTTGACACGGGTTTTCCCTGGGAGAATTAGAAAGAGGGTGAAATTGCATGGGAACGGCTTGTTAAGACGTGTGCAGAACAATTATAGTTCTAGACAAATCATGTCGTCCTCGTCCCACTCCATCGCATGAAGACAACGCTACTTTCTGAGTGATTTTTATAATACAAGGTAGTTGTATGAGAAAGGTTGCCTTTTGTTCACTCATATTTACAGTGGGCGGTATGGGGTGAGTGCCTCTATTACTTCCTGGAACTAAGGACGTTACGTTTCGTCCCGAAATATATCCTTTGTTGGGTATGTAAAAAGGCTTTTTAAATCTGTGTATTTTAAATTGTAAACTTCCCCAGCAGAAGTTTTTTCCCCCTTTTAGAGAAGTAAAAATGAATAAAACCCCTAAATATATAGATTTATGTAATACCAAGCCATAATATGTAATATGAGGTAAATACGTAAAAATATGTAGTATCAAATTTTAATATATTAATGGTAATTAAAAGGTTCGCAAAGATTTGTTATTTATATACGGTTAGGTTGAAAGGAATACAATATGTAATTACATAAAAATCCGGTCCCTACTTTTGAGAATATAAAACATTCCAAACGCACAATGAATTAGAAATTCAACGTAATGGTGTAATACTTTCAATGAAGTCAGAAATGTAGCAAATGAAATGCTACACGTTGACTTAGTAGTGTGTTGATATTTGTATTTATCTTATATTAAACTGAAAAATTATCATTTTTTATAATATTATTTAACAAGCGTCGACAAATATTGTACATTTTTAGTAATTTTATTCCTGTTAATTCCATTGCGTAGATATCATACAAAACTTTTCGCTAGTTTCGGTATGTTGTAGGACTATAATAACAATTTTTCTTAAATAATAAATAATTGGCAATAATTCTGTGGCCGGGACGAAAAAGGTCTTAAGTCAATCATTTTTTTAAATGAGATTTTTATATATTCTGAAAGCGGAAACAATTCTCTACATTCTGGTAAAACGGCTAAAGTCAAATAAGACTCCTGACTGGATTTATAGAGCGTTACCAAATGTCCTAAGTACTTTTTGAATCGAGCACACACAGAGTAAAGGACTTAAGTATATTTAATACTTTATTCCTTACAAACCATCACATGTTTACTTTCCATGCTTCCCTATTAAAAAGGTCTAACTTGTATTTTAGCCATTATCACATACTGATACTCTTTCCTTTTAAAACTTTAAGCACCAGGTAAACAGTCCTATAATTTATATTTATATTTCTTTATATATTTTATATATTTTTTATATTTTTTTCATCAAGTCCTATAATTGTTTAAGACCCATTTTGCATCCCTAATAATTTACATTTCTAATTTATTTTGACATGAAAAAGGGCTTAAGTTTAATAGTCCCTTCTACTCAGTTTGGCTTCTAGTCTTAAAAGGGCTTAAGTGCGGCTATTTTTGGAAATAATCAAGAAAATTGTTAAATGAGCAACATAACCTAGTTTAGAAGAAATATAAACAAATAATATCCAGGAAAAATCTCTTAATTAAAAAAACTCTATAATAATTGACACCAATTTCAATCTTTCTACTGCTTTCCTGAAGAGTATAAAATTTTTATTTAAGACCTTTTTCCTCCCGACCACAGAATTAGTTTGAAAGTTGTGCTACAGGGAAAATGATTATTATACTAATCTAAATCCGTGAGCATCAGGGCCTAAACGTATTAATTGTAAACAAGAAGAAAAACAATAATTCTGATGACAAAATATATTATGATTTCCTGGAATTATAACCACGAATTTTCACCAGTTTTGTAATTACCTGTAAGTAATATGAATTAACATAAGCAAAATTATTTGATTATATTACACTAAAAGGAGTTGTCGCGGTCCAAGGCATCCCGCCTAGGACTCGCGTTACGGAATGCGCGCTGGTTCCTCATGGGGGAAGAAATTTTCTCATGAAATTTCGGCCAGTGTATGTTTTATTTTCGTTAGTTATTTTACGACGCTTTATCAACATCTTAGGTTATTTAGCGTCTGAATGAGATGAAGGTGATAATGCCGGTGAAATGAATCCGGGGTCCAACACCGAAAGTTACCCAGCATTTGCTCGTATTGGGTTGAGGGAAAACCCCGGAAAAAACCTGAACCAGGTAACTTGCCCCGACCAGGAATCGAACCCGTGCCACCTGGTTTCGCGGCTAGACGCGCTAACCGCCAGTGTATGGGACCGGTGCCCACCCAGCATCGTGATGCACTTGGGGAGCTATGATAGGTAGCGAAATCCGGTTGCGAATGCCAGCTATTACGGCTGGGGGGATCATCGTGCTAACCACACGATACCTCCATTCTGGTTGGATGATCGTCCACCTCTGCTTCGGCACGTGGGCGTGAGGCCAGCAGACGGCTGTTCGGTCTAGGCCCTTCACGGGCTGTAGCGCCACAGATTATTATAATTATTAAAAGGAGTTGTAAAAAATAAAAGAAAGGACAAAAGAAAATATTCACTACGGACGTTCGAAGCATGCTGTGGAGGCCAAATCAACGCCTTGTATTATGGAGTTAACTAAAGTGGCGCATGGAAGTCTACGGTAGTGAACTGCGCGATCACCCGAAGAGACTTCGAAAATTTTCACTGCTCAAGAGACCGGCCAATTTCACTTTGACCAAGTGTACATGAGGCTGCGGTTTTAAACCTACTCCAGCTGTGGTCTCTACTTGGGATCATGGTTTCGAGTCATGCCTAAAAATGAATGAAATATCGTTTTATAAATCTAAACGAGGTTTAAAGCCATGTCTATGGTCTAGACCTCGTTTTAGAAATCGACCCAAACAGTTTTTCGGAAACAAAATGATAGCATAACTAGTATTATCAGAGGAATATAGAAAACAAAAAATGAATGAAATATCGTTTTATAAATCTAAACGAGGTTTAAAGCCATGTCTATGGACTAGACCTCGTTTTAGAAATCGACCCAAACAGTTTTTCGGAAACAAAATGGTGACATAACTAGTGTTAACAGAGGAATATAGAAAACAAAAAATGAATGAAATATCGTTTTATAAATCTAAACGAGGTTTAAAGCCATGTCTGTGGTCTAGACCTCGTTTTAGAAATCGACCCAAACAGTTTTTCGGAAACAAAATGATAGCATAACTAGTGTTAACAGAGGAATATAGAAAACGAAAAATGAATGAAATATCGTTTTATAAATCTAAACGAGGTTTAAAGCCATAACTGTGGTCTAGACCTCGTTTTAGAAATCGACCCAAACAGTTTTTCGGAAACAAAATGGTGGCATAACTAGTATTATCAGAGGAATATAGAAAACAAAAAATGAATGAAATATCGTTTTATAAATCTAAACGAGGTTTAAAGCCATGTCTATGGTCTAGACCTCGTTTTAGAAATCGAACCAAACAGTTTTTCGGAAATAAAATGGTGGCATAACTAGTGTTAACAGAGGAATATAGAAAACAAAAAATGAATGATATATCGTTTTATAAATCTAAACGAGGTTTAAAGCCATGTCTGTGGTCTAGACCTCGTTTTAGAAATCGACCCAAACAGTTTTTCGGAAACAAAATGGTGGCATAACTAGTGTTAACAGAGGAATATAGAAAACAAAAAATGAATGATATATCGTTTTATAAATCTAAACGAGGTTTAAAGCCATATCTGTGGTCTAGACCTCGTTTTAGAAATCGACCCAAACAGTTTTTCGGAAACAAAATGGTGGCATAACTAGTATTATCAGAGGAATATAGAAAACAAAAAATGAATGAAATATCGTTTTATAAATCTAAACGAGGTTTAAAGCCATGTCTATGGACTAGACCTCGTTTTAGAAATCGAACCAAACAGTTTTTCGGAAATAAAATGGTGGCATAACTAGTGTTAACAGAGGAATATAGAAAAAAAAATGAATGAAATATCGTTTTATAAATCTAAACGAGGTTTAAAGCCATGTCTGTGGTCTAGACCTCGTTTTAGAAATCTACCGAAACAGTTTTCGGAAACAAAAAGATAGCATAACTAGTATTATCAGAGGAATATAGAAAACAAAGAAATGAATTAAATATCATTTTATAAATCTAAACGAGGTTTAAAGCCATGTCTATGGACTAGACCTCGTTTTAGAAATCGACCCAAACAGTTTTTCGGAAACAAAATGGTGGCATAACTAGTATTATCAGAGGAATATAGAAAACAAAAAATGAATGAAATATCGTTTTATAAATCTAAACGAGGTTTAAAGCCATGTCTATGGTCTAGACCTCGTTTTAGAAATCGAACCAAACAGTTTTTCGGAAATAAAATGGTGGCATAACTAGTGTTAACAGAGGAATATAGAAAAAAAAAATGAATGAAATATCGTTTTATAAATCTAAACGAGGTTTAAAGCCATGTCTGTGGTCTAGACCTCGTTTTAGAAATCTACCGAAACAGTTTTCGGAAACAAAAAGATAGCATAACTAGTATTATCAGAGGAATATAGAAAACAAAAAATGAATTAAATATCATTTTATAAATCTAAACGAGGTTTAAAGCCATGTCTATGGACTAGACCTCGTTTTAGAAATCGACCCAAACAGTTTTTCGGAAACAAAATGGTGGCATAACTAGTATTATCAGAGGAATATAGAAAACAAAAAATGAATGAAATATCGTTTTATAAATCTAAACGAGGTTTAAAGCCATGTCTATGGTCTAGACCTCGTTTTAGAAATCGAACCAAACAGTTTTTCGGAAATAAAATGGTGGCATAACTAGTGTTAACAGAGGAATATAGAAAACAAAAAATGAATGAAATATCGTTTTATAAATCTAAACGAGGTTTAAAGCCATGTCTGTGGTCTAGACCTCGTTTTAGAAATCGACCCAAACAGTTTTTCGGAAACAAAATGATAGCATAACTAGTGTTAACAGAGGAATATAGAAAACGAAAAATGAATAAAATATCGTTTTATAAATCTAAACGAGGTTTAAAGCCATGTCTATGGACTAGACCTCGTTTTAGAAATCGACCCAAACAGTTTTTCGGAAACAAAATGGTAGCATAACTAGTATTATCAGAGGAATATAGAAAAAAAAATGAATGAAATATCGTTTTATAAATCTAAACGAGGTTTAAAGCCATGTCTATGGACTAGACCGTTTTAGAAATCGACCCAAACAGTTTTTCGGAAACAAAATGGTGGCATAACTAGTGTTAACAGAGGATTATAGAAAACCAAAAATGAATGAAATATCGTTTTATAAATCTAAACGAGGTTTAAAGCCATGTCTGTGGTCTAGACCTCGTTTTAGAAATCGACCCAAACAGTTTTTCGAAAACGAAATGGTAGCATAACTAGTGTTATCAGAGGAATCTAGAAAAGAGAATCCTACCTGTTGGATCCGTTACCAAGCTCTATTACCCAGCATCCAACACATGGGATCCTCTTTCCTGGACTCCTCTGGTAATGAAGCGGAAACGAGTTATGAAATGTTGCATCTATGGCACTGTACAAAAATTCAAATACGCCTCAATATGCCAGTTTAATGTCATATTTAATAGACAATTTGGCTCGTTAGTAATTTAATATAAACAATAAATAATTGTGATTGGTTGAATTGTGCATGATTTCTAACCAGAAGCTACACAAAGTTAAAAATTTAATACTGCAGTTATTATCACATAAGTTTTGTCCTTTTATTTCAGAGTTGTAGTATTTATACATCATGATTGTCTGAAAGATATTGTATGAATTTAGTATATTCTACAGTCAAAAATTTAGTTCAATGCAAATGAATGAACGGTTGATTGCTAATTATTATTTATGTTGCAATTTTGAAACAAAACAGCCTCTGTGATATAGAGGGTACAAATAATAGGTACGTCTAAAATTTCGGGAAAATTTCCTCACATCTAGAGGATGAAAACATGTTAAGATTAAATGAACATAGGTTTGGAAACACTTTATTTCTTTGTTAAAACTCTTTTTGTACAAATTTGTTTATATTGTATGTCGAACAAGCATAATACACTACATTCCATATCAGACTAGCCTACTGTACAACCGGAATTGTGGGAACCTAAAAAAAAAACAGATGCACATCACCAAATGTTACATAACTTACTATGACACTCGAAAGTAAATTAAACGCAGAATGAATGTGGGAAATGTCTGTTATTATTCGGTTGAGAAACTTTTATCATCCAGTCTGCTGTCGAAAAATCTGAAAGTTAAAATTTATAAAACAGTTATATTACCGGTTGTTCTGTATGGTTGTGAAACTTGGACTCTTTGAGAGAGGAACAGAGGTTAAGGGTGTTTGAGAATAAGGTGCTTAGGAAAATATTTGGGGCTAAGAGGGATGAAGTTACAGGAGAATGGAGAAAGTTACACAACGCAGAACTGCACGCATTGTATTCTTCACCTAACATAATTTTAGGAACATTAAATCCAGACGTTTGAGATGGGCAGGACATGTAGCACGTACGGGTGAATCGAGAAATGCATATAGAGTGTTAGTTGAAAGATCTGAGGGAAAAATATCTTTGGGGATTCCGAGACGTACATGGGAGGATAATGTTAAAATGGATTTGAGGGAGGTGGGATATGATGGTAGAGACTGGAATAATCTTGCTCAGGATAGGGATCGATGGCGGGCTTATGTGAGAGCGGCAACGAACTTCCGGGTTCTATAAAAGCCATTTGTAAGTAAGTAATTAGTTTAAGTAAGATAGCATACTAGAGGAAAATCTGTCTTATAATAAATGCTCAAAATGTCTTCCGTTAGCACGAACACCAGCATCAACCCACCCTCGCATTTACTCCCGGATGAGTTGATGTATCGGAGAATATCGGAATGCCTCGCAGCCATTCAGAATATGGTCACGAAGAGTCCTTACATCTAGCATTGGGGTTGCATATACAAGCAACTTTAAAGGTCCCCACAAAATAACAGGCTAAATTATTCAAAGGAGTACAAAGGTTAACGAACTGGTCCATGACTATCTTATTCAGCAGTCACGGAATTTTCGAATGAAAATCTGAAAAATGCACACACTGGAATGAACTGAAACTCCATTCTGGATGAAGTACATGTTTTGTCGTATTGATAATATGCCATTTTCCAACACAACAGACAAGTTGTTATTTTATCAACGCTTTTTATCGTCGTCCGTCGAGATAGTAGAAAAAGAGCTTCTGCTAGAAGATAAAGCGTTTCCAGGCCATGTTCATATAACTTATTTTTATCCCCTATATATATAGAATGTTTCCTAATATTTTAACGTACTGTTCAGTTACACCCTCATCGGTTGAAATTTTAAATGTATAGATCATCTAGTGAATTATTTTCTTCCCTCCCATTTCAAAATAATTATTGATTCCGAACTGTTATGTGGTAACGTCTTGGAGTATATCACATATTTTGTAATTATACAATGTGTTCATTATGTATGAAATATTGCTATAACGTCTTAAATTTTAATTAAAAAAAAAAAAAAGAACTTGTTTTATACAATAGCTGTTGTACGTAAGTACTCGTATATAATATAACACTAGTGTTCGAAAAAAGTTATTCACGCATACAGGATATGACAGCAAATTTTATGTATTTTTTAAAATGATACACTATTTTAAGATTTACATATTCCATATCTCCATTAAATTTTATGTACGTATGCGTAGAAATTTTACCTATTTACCCGTTTTCTGTTTTTAACTATTCATTAAACTTGTTTCATGGACTTCAAATTTGATACAAATAAGTATCATGTTGAATAGGCAATAAAAAAATAAAACAAAACAAAACACACCATTAACCATATTTTGCAATAGATGTTCGAAATGAGAAATATTCACAGCCAATGTCCCAGGCTATTATGAAAACAGTCCATTGTCTTTGTCACAGTTACATGACTGGTTTGTTCCATCTCATATCTACAATCATGCAGAGTAGGTCATGGAATTAAACAAAATACTAACAATAATCAACAATGAAGAGTTTTAATTAGTTTTATGGCCTATTCAACATGATTTTGTGCGAGATCGTGCGTATTTGCTTGGTTTCCGCACAAAACCAATCCGCGGAAAGTCTAAAATTCCACATTCAGTATTCCCAACCTAACACACATAACAATTTCCGTCTTCTTACCGCTTAAGTAACATATTGATTTTACTGCTTTAGGCTTTTAACCTATTATTTTTAGAGACGTTCAATATAGTAATAATTATAAATTGGAAACTTACCACTGCAATTTCACCTAAATTGCACTGTTAATTATTGTTTTTAAATATTTTCAAAAATTAAGTAAACTCTACAACTCCACTAAAGTTACTGCATTCGTGATGCAAGTAACATTAAGGAAGCCGTGAAAAAATCAACAAGATTCCAGACTCAACATAGACTGGGGAAAAAAAAAGACAGACTTATATCACAGCCTGCTGGAGTATAGTAAACACAGAAAACATTTTAAAGCAACAATGTTGAAGATAGATATTTTTGTTTTGCAAATTTTCCGTCACTGAACAGAAACCAAGATGGAGATTTCATTGCAACTAATTAGAAATTCCTCTTTCAGGTATATAATAAACGATCTTCGCACAAAATAATGTACGATACACGAGCGGTATGTTTTCTTTCAATTCTCGGAAATTAAAAAAGCTCAACTACGTTTCGCTTTTTCAAACTTTTCCTCGAACATGAAAACTTCAACATACCGCTCTTGTAACGCATATTAGACCTACTATTACATACTTAGTCCGTGTCTCAAAGCTCAAGTCTATACTACATGCCAGTGACTAGCAACTAGCTGAATTGTGAACTATATACTAGAGGGCTTTGGGAAATTATGCTGGAATCATGGCCTTCTTCATTAACTAATTTTCTGAAACCATGACATTAAGGTACAGCGTTAAGACAATGTCCTAATGCAGTTTAATTACGAGTTATTAGTTGTTAATGTTTTGAAATTTTAATTATGCGATTATAAACAATTTCTCAGTGAACAGTTCATGAAATTTGATTCTGATGTTCACGAACTCAATGGTAGTTTTCTCAGACCCTAGAAAAGAAACGTAGAAAATATAGAATTGTAAAAGATGTTAAAAAGATATCTATGGAAATTACGTATTGCTATCAACAATCGAAATATTATGTGCAAAAGAAAAGGCATCAAATGTTATACAATGTCAACGTTGAAAGTTAACGTGTTACTCTACATTGTACTCACATTTTATTTCCAAAGCAACTTCAGATTTCATAACCTCAATTGCTGATGAGGTAGATATCCATGTTTGTTTAGTGTACAAGACATTTATGAAGCAAGTATTTTCATTTACTAGCTACTACCGACTTAATTTCCGTACACTATGTAGTGATGGATCGTAACTTCTGACGTCACATCCGGATGTAGCCTTATCTGTCTTAAGTTTAAGAGGAAGGACCTACAGGAAAGACCAAATGTGTGTGAAAATTAACATTTTTTATTTTTAGTCTCAAAATAATTCATAGTATAGGCTTCATTGAGGGAAATTTCAAGGTCGTTAGGAAGAAAATAATTGCTTTTATGTCATTTTAAATATGTCTGCTCAAACTTCTCCGCTGAATATCCGGAGTTTGTTTGTTTTACATTTTCAACATTTAATATGTAATATCTCAGACAATAATAGAGATAATTGAATAAAATTTTAAGAGCACATTCTCACATTATACATGAATAATTTTGTAACAGGAGATTGTCAAATTGCAGATTAAAGAATAATTAAAAAATATAGCCTACGCAATTTTTTTTCTGTTCATAAAAATACAAAATAAAAATATAAATATAAAAATTAAGATTTGTAAAAATCATCAAACAAAATTGATTAGCAGTTTTTTTAGCTTTCATTTAAGACATGATTTGTGATTATGTAATATTTTTGAGAGCAGATATATCATTTTTTTATAATAATGCATTTTTATATGTTTTATGTCTGTGACTATCATACAGTAAAGGGCAAAAATGAAAAATGTTGTATTTAAAAGGCTTCATACATAGATATGAAACTATGTTAGGGAAATAGAGGCTCTACTTAAAATAATATGAGAAAAATATTTCCTGTAGGTCCTTACCCTT
Source organism: Periplaneta americana (assembly GCF_040183065.1). NCBI lineage: Eukaryota > Metazoa > Arthropoda > Insecta > Blattodea > Blattidae > Periplaneta > Periplaneta americana. The sequence continues at coordinate 215,460,284 of NC_091117.1, read as the reverse complement.
AAAGTCCACGAAATAGTTTAATAAGTAGTTAAAAAGACATAAAAGGGGTAAATGGGTAAAATTTCTAAGGATTCATACATAAAATTTAATGGCGATTCGGAATATGTCGGTCTTAATAAAGTTTACTATCATGTATTTATGACTGAATAACTTCTTTCTAACACTAGTTTCATACTGTAAGATTTATCTCCAACAGCTTTTGTATAATTTTTGTTTTGTAAAATTAAAATTTATTACGTTATGAATAATATTCTATACTTAATGAAAACACTGTATACGTAATAGGAGACGAGTTCTCCAAATTGTGTACTCATTTTAACTCTCATATCCAAACAAAAATGTATTTATTAAAAATTTTCGGAGTGGAAACACCTCTGATTTAATAAAAATGTAATGTGCATGGCCGCACCTACTGGCACTATCCCCTGCAGCATTCGTAATCTTCAGTCCTCCTCCGGACCCATCATCATCATGCGCATCTTTTTCTTGGCAACCTTGGAGTACTGGATGTCGATGGGTCTCGTCGTGTCGTACAGCGACGGCGCCTGAAGGATGATGAGCGCGGTTCCTAGGACGCAGGCCACGGTGAAGATCCAGAGGAAGAGGCGGTCCAGAACCATGGCCACGTACTTCCAGTCCTCTTCTACCTGCACATGTTAGCGGGGAACAAAAATGTTACAATATAGAATAAACTGAGCTACTTATGATATACGAAGATCATTTCATAAGTCATTGCAACTATGTTATATCTTCCGTGCACATGTTAACAACAATACCAGAGTGCTGCATTGGAATTAAATCGCTCGCTTGAACTCGGTCGAGTGTCGCACCTTCGAGTGCAATATGATCGGTCGTGATACGCTCGTAATAAACAGAAGCACAGTACAAGGTCATCTCACCGACATGTCTTATCTTGTATGAAAGGCGACAGAAAAGATACACATATGTTTTGCTTACACGGTAAAAATAAGGCTTTATTTTCTGAGTTTATAACAAGCGTTTAATGGAACAGTCAATGTAACGTACCAAAACAGGAACATGAAGTTATAAATAAAATAGTATCAAAAACTTCGTTGTTCAATTATTATTGCTAAATTAATAATTATTCAATATTCGATTTACCACATTTATAATATGATAGGTCCATACATAGTGTTCCGCCTATATAGGGGAGAGTCGGGTAGTATCGGACAGTGCGTTTCTTTCATCTACCACCATATGGTAGTACCTGAATGACATGGTTACGTTTCTCTATGCGTTATCACAGAAACGTAACCATGTTAATCAGGTACTATCATCGTGTGGTAGATGAAATAAACTCACTGTCCGATATCACCCGATGTCCGATACTACCCTACTCTCCCCTACTGCGACAATGTAGAAACGTTTTACAAAATATTATTGATATAGCAGTAGATTAATAACAATATTAGTACAGAGATAACGTCACAGAAAATATAATAAAACGAATAATCATGCTGCACAACTGTTACAGACGCAAAGGTTGATACACTAATTATTAGAGATTATTATTATTATTATTATTATTATTATTATTATTAAAGGTAAAGGTAAAGGTATCCCGTAACATGCCATGAAGGCACTTGGGGGGGCATGGAGGTCGAGCACCATGCTTTCCATGACCTCGGCACTAGAATGAGGTGGTGTGGTCTGCTCCACGCTCTGACCGCCTTTTACCCCCGGGAAGGACCCAGTACTCAATTTTATAGGAGGCTGAGTGAACCTCGGGGCCGTTCTGAAAGTTTGGCAAGGAGAAAAAATCCTATCACCACCTGGGATCGAACCCCGGACCTTCCAATTCGGAGCCAGCTGCTCTACCAACTGAGCTACCCGGCCGCCTATTATTATTATTATTATTATTATTATTATTATTATTATTATTATTATTATTATTATTATTATTGCTAGGAAACTTGATTAAGTTCTTGCATTATCGTGATTGTGTTCTCCGTTTATAATAATTACATTTACATCCAATAACATCTAACAGATGTGGCAAAAACAAAATCACTCCTGTATGGAAAAAAAAAAAACATTTACCTATAACATTTATATTACATTTTAAACCAAGTTTTCCAGTTGTACTGTGGAGAGGTAAGTTAAACACTGCAAAGCTTTGAAATGATAAACATCTATGATGTTACTACACAGTTCATCACTGTAACAAGAACGAATGTCTAACACTCGGCTTATACCGTTCGAGGATTTATCGCTCGTGACAATTTTACCCATCAAGCATGTGCGCTACCTATCGGATTATGCTATGAACTACTTGGCGCTCGAGCGAAAACGTCCGATGCAGACCTCTGAACAATACCCTCAATTTCATATAATCTTCAAGCTGGAAACAACAATGTTATAATATAGAATAAACTGAGCTATTTATGATATACGATTATCATTTCATAAGTCATTGCAACTATGTTATATCTTCCGAATAACCGAAAATATGGTTAGTTCAGTATATACGTTTGAAAACCTGTTGTACACTGTACGGGATGCCACCGCCAGATTGCGTCTGTGGTCGTTGGTGGCTAGTTGACACCACACGCAAAAGTTAGTATGCTAGAGGCTGTGCTGGAAGATGGATGTAAGTAAAGTTGAACAGCAGCCATAAGTGAAAATTGCAGTTCTTCGTGGCAGAAATGCTCGTCAGTGCCATTCTGAGCCACGAGAAGAGTTGTAACATCCTCAATACAGATACCACACTGTTTTATTATGCACAAAAGGAAACTAAGTACATTACTCACATCTAACACTCTTCAAAATAATCCTCCGAGGCTTCCACACGTCTTTACCAACGAGTACAAAATATATGATTATGTCTCGTGACCAGAACATTATACGAAATGGAAATACAAATATCGGAAATGAATCCTTTGAGGAGATGGAAAAATTCAAATATTTTGGAGCAACAGTGACAAATAAGAAAAGGGAACTCCGAAGGAAATTAAACGCAGAATAAATATGGGAAATGCCTGTTATTCGGTTGAGAAGCTTTTGCCATCCAGTCCGCTCTCAAAACAGTTGAAAGTTAGAATTTATAAAACAGTTATATTACCGGTTGTTCTGTATAATTGTTAAACTTGGAATGTCACTTTTAGAGAGGAACAGAGGTTAAGGGTGTTTGAGAATAAGGTGCTTAGGAAAATATTTGGAGCTAGGAAGGATGAGGTTACAGGAGAATGTAGAAAATTACACAACACAGAACTGCACGCATTGTATTCTTCACCTGACATAATTAGGAACATTAAATCCATACGTTTGATATGAACAGGGCATGTAGCACATATGGGCGAATCCAGAAATGTATATAGAGTGTTAGTTGGGAGGCCGGAGGGAAAAATACCTTGGGCAGGCCGAAACGTAGATGGGACGGTAATATTAAAATGAATTTGAGGAAGGTGGGATATGATTGTTGAGACTGGATTAATCTTGCTCAGTATAGGGACCGATGACGGGCTTATGTGAGGACGGCAATGAACCTTCGGGTTGTTATAAAGCCATAAGTGAGTAAGTATTATTATTATTATTATTATTATTATTATTAGAGGAACATATGTTAAGGGTGCTTGAGAATAAGGTGCTTAGGAAAATATTTGGGGCTAAGAGGGATGAAGTTACAGGAGAATGGAGAAAGTTACACAACACAGAACTGCACGCATTGTATTCTTCACCTGACATAATTAGGAACAATAAATCCAGACGTTTGAGATGGGCAGGGCATGTGACATATATGGGCGAACCCAGAAATGCATATAGATTGTTAGTTGGGTGGCCGGAGGGAAAGAAGACCTTCGGAGACGTCGAGACATACATGGAAAAATGATATTAAAATGGGTTTGAGGGAGATGGAATATGATGATAGAGACTGGATTAATCTTGCACAGGATAGGGACCAATGGCGGGCTCATGTGAGGGCGGCAATGAACCTTCGGCTTCTCTAAAAGCCATGAGTGAGTAAGTATTATTATTATTATTATTATTATTATTATTATTATTATTATGAGAGGAACATAGGTTAAGGGTGCTTGAGAATAAGGTGCTTAGGAAAATATTTGGGGCTAAGAGGGATGAAGTTACAGGAGAATGGAGAAAGTTACACAACGCAGAACTGCACGCATTGTATTCTTCACCTGACATAATTAGGAACATTAAACCTAGACGTTTGAGATGGACAGGGCATGTAGCACGTATGGGCGAATCCAGAAATGCATATAGAGTGTTAGTCGGGAGGACGGAGGAAAAAATTCCTTTGGGGAGTCTGAGACGTAGATGGGAGGATGATATTAAAATGGATTTGAGGGAGGTGGGATATGATGATAGAGACTGGATTAATCTTGCACAGGATAGGGACCAATGACGGGCTTATGTGAGGGCGGCAATGAACCTTCGGCTTCTCTAAAGCCCACAAGTGAGTAAGTATTATTATTATTATTATTATTATTATTATTATTATTATTATTATTATTATTTGCTCCTTTGAAACCATCAGGTTCCTTGCAGCTGTACGAGATCTTTGTTAAGATTCTTAACGCAAAGTTACACTATACGTCCACCACTGATGTTTCTTCATTGTGTGAGAAACAATTCTTCAAAGACAGGACAGTCAATAGTTTGAGACAGGTATACCTTACTTTATTTCATGGAGTGCAGTTTCATAGAAAGGACTTTGCCGACAGACCTTCTACTGCCCCCTACTAATTGGTTGTCATAAATAAATATTTTCCTTACTGTGACGGAAATCTTGTCTTCTCTTCTTATTAACCAATCACAACCCTCGTTCAGAAGAATTGACAGGCTCCCGTCAAATCCACGTGGAGGCAGAGTTGTCGCATCTTTTCCGAATTCCAAGAATCCCGTCAGTTACACTGCATAATTTCGAGGGTCACCAGGATTGAGGCAACTGTGCATTGTTGGGACAGGATGTAATTGTCAGAGGTGTTTGTGTAGGAAGTCATAAATCTGTAAGTGGGTGTTCAAAGGAGCCACCGAACTGCACTCCTTGAAACAAAATAAGGTATATCTATTTCTTCGCTGGAAATCGAACTCGCGTCAACTTGATTTGTGGCCTAACAATCTACTACTTAACAAAGGACTTGGAGATTGAATTAAACTGTTATATTATTAGGAAATATCACTTTAAGTGTCAGCTTAGCAGATTGAAAGCCTGGGACGAAGTGGAAGATGAGACAGTGCATCGGATTGGACAGTGATTAACGCCGGAACGGAGACATGGGGAGGAGGAACAGGGTGTTGCTGTAGGAAATTAGAAAGAAAGAGAGCGCAGCTGGGACGTAACTTGGCTGGATCTTTCTCCCATAATGCAATAGGGGCGGACTTGTCCTCATTGTTTCCCAATTGGTGTGATCGCTGTTCATTACTTTCCACTTTGCAGAGCGCGCGCGCCATGTCTCTTCCGTCTGCAGATCATCCGGCAATAAACAAGTGGGGCGCTCGAACAATAGACTGATAGACAAATCGGCCTCCAGAAACAATGGGCTCAATTCCACTTCTTACTGTAACCTGTTACAAGAATATTATCTGTTTGTCTCAATCATCATCAACATCATCATCATCATCATCATCATCATCATCATCATCATCACCATAATCATCATCATCATCATCATCCTCGCATGTTTTGGGTTCCGTTACGGTCTCTATCCAACGTTTCAAGTGTCGACCTAAGTATTTCTTGCCCGCTCGTTGGTAATTTGAAATCTGACGAAGTATTATGATACAGTTCATTCTTCTTACTTGAGATTTCCAATTTCTTCTATAGTTTTATATCTGTGGCCGGGGGGAAAAAGGTCTTAAGTAAAAATTTTATACTTTTCAGGAGAGCAGCAGAAAGATTGATATTGGTGTCAATTATAGAGTTTTTTTTTAATTATTTATTTATATTTCTTCAAAATAGGTAATGTTGCTCATTTAACAATTTTCTTGATTATTTCCAAAAACAGCCGCAATTAAGCCTTTTAAGACTGGTACCCAAACTGAGTACAAGGGGCTATTTAAACATAAGCCCTTTTTCATGTCAAAATAAATGGGAAATGTAAATTATTAGGAATGTAAAATGGATCTTAAACAATTATAGGACTGTTTACCCTGGTACTTAAAGTTTTAAAAGAAAAGGGAATCAGTATGTGATAAAAAGGCTAAAATATATGTTGGACCTTTTTAATAGGGAAGCATGAAAAGTATAAGTCCTTTATTCTGTGTGTGCTCGATTCAAAAAGTACTTAGGACATTTGGTAACGCTCTATAAATCCAGTCAGGAGTCTTACTTGACTTTAACCGTTTTACCAGATTGTAGAGAATTCTTTCCTCTTTCAGAATATATAAAAATCTCATTTTAACAAAAAATGACTTAAGACGTTTTTCCTCCCGGCCACAGACATATCATCTTTGTTACTGCAATAACTCCTATGTGCAACACATAAAATTTTTCAGTAGGAATAAAAAAAACGCATTTATTCATCCTATGGCAGCCGTACATAGGAGATTGTGAATTATTACATTTTCGAAACAAAGAAATATAATTACATACCGGAGATTTTATTATTTGCTGTATCACTATTTAAGTTATTTAACAGAGCAAAAATCTGAAAATCGATAAATATGTCATGTAGGAGTTATTGCAGGAACAACGACGATATGTTATTGTAAATGTACGAAGACGGGTTAATCTTAGAATTTACCGGTATAACCAGGGAAAGGATTTATATGTAAATACATATTTACTTATAAAGCTAATATAATTTATATTTTGCATTATCTTTATGTTTCACAATGTGTAGGGTTGAAAAATCCTACTTTTATTTTCCATATTTTTCCATATTTTAGAGTTTAGTACATATTTTCGTTAATTTCCATATATTTTCCATATTTCATATAAAACAGTCCATATTATATTAGGTTTAACAATAAAACAAAACAAAATTCCATTAACTTTTAAAAATACATTTCAACAATAGAGATTTAAACACATGTTCAGTAATCCCTTTAACATCAGAGTTATTTGAAAATTAGCAGTCCTATCAACAATGGGAAAGTAAGTTACAAAACTGTATTAATTTAATTTAAAATTTTTAACAGACTTCAGTTGTGCAGCTCAACAGTTAAATGCCAGTCAGAGTACACATAGGTTCAGTTTTGTAAATCATACTATAAAGACGGTAAATATGCCAAAAGTACGTCATTCAGTCAATTTAAAATCAAAACTAACAAGTTACATTTCAGAATTTAAAGAAGATGGTTTATCAACTGACAATAAAATATTATTTTGTAATTTGTGTCAGTGTGCAGTATCATCTACACAAAAGTTCCTGGTGCAACAACACATTACAACTAGTAAACATCAGGCCAACAAACAACTAAATTCCAAGCAGAGACAATTGTTTTTAACACAACCAACAACATCGAATGTAAGATCTGAGTTTAACATCGACCTGTGCCGTTCTCTCATCTCTGCTGATATTCCTCTCTACAAACTAAAGAATAAGGTCTTCAGGGAATTCCTTGAAAAATATACTCAACATACAATCCCGGATGAGTCAACACTTAGGAAGACGTATGCTCCATCCATCTACGATGAGACAATACAGAAGATAAGAGATGAAATTAAAGATAGTTCAATTTGGGTTTCCATTGATGAGACTCCCGACAAAGAAGGTAGACTTGTTGGTAATGTAGTTATCGGTTTGTTAAGTGAACAATATTCTGAACGAATTCTTTTACATTGTGATGTTCTAGAAAAGTGCAATAACAAAACTATAGTTAAACTGTTCAACGAAGCTATGGGTATCCTGTGACCAAAGGGTATTATGTACGATAATGTGTTATTCTTTATTAGCGATGCTGCCCCTTATATGGTCAAAGCTGGACAAGCATTATCTGTTGTATATCCTAAATTGACTCATTTTACTTGTGTGGCGCATGCATTTCATCGTGTGGCAGAAGTGGTCAGAGACAATTTTCCTAAAGTAGATTTGTTGATTTCATCAGTGAAAAAAGTATTTCTCAAAGCTCCCAGTAGAGTTAACGTGTTGAAAGAAATGTACCCTGAAATTCCATTGCCACCAAAGCCAATTTTAACTAGATGGGGTACATGGCTAGAAGCAGTTGAATATTATGCCGAACATATAGACTCTATTAACAATGTTCTCCTTGCATTGGACTCTGAAGATGCAGTCTCAATTGATACTGCGAAAACAGTTACCTGTGACATAAGTGTGAAGAATGACTTAGCTCACATTCAGCATACATTTTCATGCATCATAAAAACGCTCAAAAGTCTCCAAAATAGGCACCTTTCACTATCTGAAAGTTTTGAAATTATAAATAGTACTGTGGAACAACTGAATCGTGGTAGAGGTAAAGTTGCAGATGCAGTAAGAGCTAAGGTGGACACTGTACTTTCAAAAAACCCTGGATATGAAGAACTACAAAAGGTTGTTGCTGTGATGAGTGGTGAATCAACAGTGAAGATTAACTTGGACTTATCCCCAGCAGACATTGTGAAATTGAATTATGTACCAGTTACTTCTTGTGACGTCGAACGCTCTTTTAGTCAGTATAAATCTATCCTCAGAGACAATAGAAGAAGATTCACTTTTCAGCACTTGAAAGAAATGTTTGTAACCTATTGTTATGGTAACAGACAATAAAAATTGTGTTTTGTTGAAACTACATTGGAAGATAAGGTACGTCCATTATATTTTTTGTTTAGTTTGATTAAAATGTACCAATATTTAACGTACATAGTCATTTTTTTATAATTTTAAGTCCATATTTAATTCCATATTTTGGTAAAAATCCATATTTAATTCCATATTTTGGTAAAAATAACTACATATATATTTACATATTTCATATATTTTTAGTCCATATAAATCCGTTCCCTGGGTATAACCTAACATTTACCGTTACAGTGCGGTAAAACCCCGAAATATCTTAGGCCTATCATTAGACCGCGGGAGTGCGGGCCCTAATACGGCCATTGCAGGTGACTGTGCAGACGGGTATAGAGTATGACGTAAGTCTCTCTCGCCTTTCGCCGTACTGTTCCGTGCATCGAACCCGAAACATTCGGAGTGTGTTAGCTGTCATACTGAAGAGTTGCGTGTGTGAAATTACACATATTACAAAGCCTAAAACAACTCGCTCACGAAGTGCAATACTAAATAATTTAGTGGAACAATTCGGACGCGATATATTTAGGCTATTATAGAAGGTGAAAGTGTTGTACTTATGTGTCGTGTGTAATTTCAGATTATTACGAACTAAGAAGTATTATTTTGAAAGACACTGTAATAGTAAAACACACAAGGAAAATGTTGAATGCAATTCAAACAAAAACCAATCGAGTTCAAATAGTGGGTCACAATTATTCAATAAGTTATAGTTTTATCACAGTCTACTATATACAGTCGCGAAGCTTGAGGTGATTTTTTGCAAATCTCGCGATAAAGCGCTCCAAGCGGTTAGCAACTAGAAACAATAGACTGTCCACAAGAGTTGGGTCGATTCGTGAACGAATCGTTCGTTCGAACGACTAATAATAAAGAATCGTAAGAATCGATTCATGGTATCAACGAATCGTCGTTCAAAAGAATCGTAACGAATCGTCATTCAAAAGAATATGAAGGAATCGGCATGGTATCGTAACCCACGATTCTATTCGTTATTTGATGTAACCTGTCAACGGACATTTCCGAACCGTGTCGAATGCTCCCGAGCGAGAGTGAAATCAAAATATGTACTGCATTTGTTAAGTATGGAAAATAATGAACACAAACCTGAAATTTGCATAGTTAAATAGAGATGTAATGCAAGAAATGTACTTCATAATAAGTTTCAGTTGATAAATTATAATTTAGAGACATTATCTTGGGTAATTTTGTACACTAATGGAGTTCATACTCAATGGTTCCAGCCAATGAGAAAGAGACAATCGAATGTCTCGCCTCTTATGCCATCTATGAGAGAGATGTAGAACGTTTTTGTTCTAAGCGTGGTTTGCAAAGGAAAGTGTCTTGCGACGATTCAAAAGAATAGTTGGAATCGCAGACTGGGAAGAATCGTGAACTCGTTGACGATTCAAAAGAATAGTTGGAATCGCAGACTGAGAAGAATCGTGAACGAATCGTTAGAATCGATTCGTAATGTGTGATTGAATCGTTGGAATCGACTTCTGAAAAAGAATCGTGTTGCCCAACTCTACTGTCCACGGTCGACTTTGGACTGAATCGTATTTCTATCGAGTGCTAGCTCGTTGCGTATTTCACATTGATGCTTGTGAAATGTTCGTTATTGGTTGTAATGAAAATGTTAATGGCTGAAATACAATAATTGGAATAATAATATTTTACTAGAGACGTATAAAAATTAAGTTTGTTTGAATGAAATTTATTGATCACGTTTTATTTTCAATTCTGGTGGGATTATTATTGCTTAGGCCTACTTTTTTTTTCAAAGGATATGTTTTTAATTATAGCTGTTAATTTTGTTGTTATTTTTATTTGTTACTTTATTAGAGACGTAGAAAAAGTCTGTTACAATAAAATTTATTAATCACGTTTTATTTCCAATTCTGGTGTGATTATTATTGCTTAACCTCATCCCACTTTGTTAACTACGTAAGCCTACACTACAAGTACCGGTACACGTAAGTTACTCCATTAATTCATATTTCCATTATTATTATTGTAAAGGGAAATGAAAATTAATATTTATTGGTTTCATAGTTAATTATCGCTATAATCTTGAATGAGTGAAGCTATTATAGTAAATTTCAGTTCGTTTTGCACAAACAAAAATAATATTAACCTATTTCTTGCAGTTATCTTCGAGTTTATGGTGGAATTTAATATACCTCATTAAAATAATAAATTAACTTTATGCATTTAATATTTCAATAATGGAAGGAAGGTGTTAATTTTTCCAAAAGAACACGACAACGAAAGTGTAACATATTTTGTTGGCTGCTAGGAGAGAGATCTGCGATGATGAGGCGATAGTAGCGATCCTAGTGGTGGGCAACTACCCGTGTTTGCATTTTTACTACATATAGAGCTTCGCGACTGTATATAGTAGACTGTGGTTTTATGTATCATGGTACACACAAACATTCCATTCAGAACATTGGACAATCCCCACTTTAGATCATTTCTGGTAAAATACACAAATCAATATATTCTAGAAGCAACAATACGTAAAAAATATTTAACCAATTTCGTACCAGAATACGATTGCCAAAATTCGAGAAAGCTTGAAGGATCAGAAAATATATGGGTTTCAGTTGATGAGTCTACAGACGTCAGTGGTAGATATGTGGCAAATGTGGTGGTCGGTATACTTTCCGAGAACTGTGCAGGGAAAAAATTCGTGCTAACTTGAGAGAAACTGGAAAAGGTAAACCATTCAACCATTGTCCAAGTTTTTTATAAGGCTGTGCGCCTTTTATGGCCGGAAAGGATTAAATACAATAATGTACTTCTTTTTGTCACTGATGCAGCTCCATATATTATTAAGGCAGCAAAACAACTTAAAAGAGCGGTATTCCAACACGGTGCATTTAACTTGTCTGGCGCACGGACTGCAAAATTCCGTCGACATTGCATCAATTAGATAAGTACGAAATGTATGATTATTGTATGTATGCAATTCATACACGCAAGACTGTACGTCTGAAGCCTGCACAGTGAGTTGCTTACCTGAGAGTTCATTACACTCGCCACGGAACGCTCCAGTCATACTTAACTTGACGGTAAAGGGCCCGCACTCCCGCGGTTTAATCATCATCATCATCATCATTATCATCATCCTTGCATGTTTTGGACCTAGGGTTCCGTTACGGTCTCTTTCCAACGTTTCAAGTGTCGACCTAAGGATCTCTTGCCCTCTCGTTGGTAATTTGGCATCTGACGAAGTATTATGGTACAATTCATTCTTCTTACTAGAGATTTCCAATTTCTTCTACAGTTTTATATATCATCTTTGTTCCTGGAATAACTCTTACGTGCAAAATATAAGCTTTTTCAGTGGGGGGGGGGGGAACACATTTATTCATCCTATGGCAGCCTTACATAGGAGACTGTGAATTCTTACATTTTCGAAACAAAGAAATATAATTACATACAGGAGATTTTAATATTTGCTGTATTTAGTATTTAGTATTTATTTATTTAACCTGGTAGAGATAAGGCCGTCAGGCCTTCTCTGCCCCTCTACCAGGGGATTACAACTATAACATGAACAATAAGATTACAATTAATATTACTATTTTTAAGTTATTTAATAACGCAAAAATCTGAAAATCGATAAATATGTCTTGGTAAAAGTTCCAACATTTACCGGTCTTGGGACATTTACGGTAACATTATAATCTAAGGTTGGTTGAATTTTTAGGCCTGTTGTACGTCTCATAAATTTCATTTCTGTCACGGTCAAACTTTGCGGACCAGAAGTAAGAAGTTCGTACCAAAACTGTTAAGTTGTGTGAGCTTAGACTACACATCTATCGAATGAACTGTAGTGATGCAGCTCTCAACATCAACAAACCAAGAAAACAAATATGTACAGTCGGGTGGTAACCAAACTTATCTTTGTGCCAATGATTCATAGCCTTAGAATATGAAACAAAATAAACAATTAACATTGTGTAAAAAACGATAATCGACAATTACATTCTTCGTAATTTTCAGAATGAAATAAATTACCAATACATATAAGAATAACAAACAATAATATGTATCTGGCCTTGTTACAATTAATATAATAATTAAGATTTTCAGTTTATCAAAAATATATTACATATCTTGATTACATAACTTTAAACACTGTATCATTTCGGAATATGTAAGATAAGAACTTTCTTGTGTTAAATTTTAACGTGCCCTGTTAACACGTTTCGACCTATTTTCGGTCATCTTCAGAACTGGTCGTTGTTGGTCTTGGCGCCTCATGTTTCCTGTGAGGGTGCCTTCGTAGTGTAGAGTCAAAGAGTGTATGTGTTTTGAAATTGAGTTGTGTGTTGAGAATATCGTTGGGGTGTGTTTTCTTGTGTCTGTATATTTCATATTGTTCTAGTGTGTTGAGTTTCTGGTTTTTTGGTTGAATGTGCAGTATTTCCATGTCTGTGTTGATGTCTCTGTAGGTGTGGTTGGCATTTGTGATGTATTCTGCATATGTGGAGGTGTCTTGTAATTTTGTTATGGCTGTGATGTGTTCTTTGTACCGTGTTTGAAATGATCTGCCTGTCTGTCCTATGTAGAAGTTGTTGCAGATGTTACATTTTAGTTTGTATACGCCTGTGTGGTTGTATTTGTTTGTTTGTGTGGTTTGTGTTGAGATGTTTTTGTAGAGTGTTATTTGTTCTGTATGCGATGTTGTAATTTAATTTCTTGAATGAGGATGCAATTTTATGTGTGTTTTTGTTTTCGTATGTTAGTGTGATGTATTTTGTGATACAATACACATACTAGAACAAATGCGAAAAAAAACAACACCCCACAAGAACAAATCAAATAAATCATCCACACCACAGACATCATCATAAAACAAAACTACTTCACATACAATAACAAATATTACACACAAACCGAAGGCCTAGCCATGGAATCATCCATTTCCAGCATACTAGAAGAAATATTCTTACACCACATAGAACAGACATACATACTAAACAAAGACAACAACAAACACGGCGACAACATCATATATTGGCACAGATACGTAGATGACATACTAATACTATACAAAGGAAACAAAAGACAGATCCAAAACCTACATCAACACATAAACAAAATACACCCAAAGCTACACTACACATTAGAAATTGAAACAACAAAACCATAAATTTTCTAGACATCGCAATAACAAAAGTAGAGAACAAACACACATTCAAAGTATACAGAAAAACCCACAACAACAACGCACATACACAACACATCCAACCAACCCACACAACACAAACAAGCTGCATTCCGAACAATGGTACACAGACTACTCAAAATACCAATGAACCAACAGGATTACAACGAAGAGCTAAACACAGTCAAATACATAGCACAAGAAAACGGATACAACCCTAGCATAATAGACAACATAATACGTAAGACAAAACAAAACCACAAAAAACAGAAGAATACAACACAAACACAAGAACACAAAAAATACATCACACTAACATACGAAAACAAAAACACACATAAAATTGCAACCTCATTCAAGAAATTAAATTACAACATCGCATACAGAACAAATAACACTCTACAAAAACATCTCAACACACAAACAACACAAACAAACAAATACAACCACACAAGCGTATACAAACTCAAATGTAACACCTGCAACAACTTCTACATATGACAGACAGGCACATCATTTCAAACACGGTACAGTCATAACAAAATTACAAAACACCTCCACATATGCAGAACACATCACAAATGCCAACCACACCTACAGAGACATCAACACAGACATGGAAATACTGCACATCCAACCAAAAAGCCAGAAACTCAACACACTAGAACAATATGAAATATACAGACACACGAAAACACACCCCAACGATATTCTCAACACACAACTCAATTTCAAAACACACACACTCTTTGACTCTACACTACGAACGCACCCTCACAGGAAACATGAGGCGCCAAGACCAACAACGACCAGTTTCGGAGATGATCGAAAATAGGTCGAAACATGTTAACAGGGTATGTTAAAATTTAACACAAGAAAGTTCTTATCATACATATTCCGAAAAAAATATATTTTTCTATATTCAGGAAAATAATATTTTTGCCCTGAAAATGTTCGTTCTACGTCACAAGACGTAACTGGAGCAAACCTGAAATATGATACAGTATTCCTTACAGTATCACCAAGTGAACAACAGGTTTGTGAATCTAATAGTGCACTTCGTATATGGAACATCACTTTAACAAATCATTTCACGAACACTTTTCTTTTTGCTTTAAAATGACACCTTAACCATTGTTGATAAATATCTATAAGCTCATAAATTTGTAAAGTCAGTTCTGATACACGCTATATACTGCTAACCTGCTAAGTATTTTAGTGAAAGACATCCGAACTCTATTTATCAACATCATTATTATCATTATCATCATAATTTCTTTTATTAAGCAATCGTAAATTGCATTGAATAGACTCCATAGTATTTTCTGTTTAATGTCGCTCGTCTTTTAAGGGGAGAGGATGGTAATTTTTAAAACTTTTTTCCTATTTGGTGTAAAATATTAATTTTTTGTATGTAGAGAGCTCACGGCTATAGGAACTCAACAAAATATAAATATTTTGAATAAATTATTTGGGAGCCAGATTTGAAAAAAAAAATGTGCCCAATGCAGGATTTTACTAAACTCGATATATCTAAACCATTTTTAAAGATAAATTCAAACACAATGTTACAATTTATTTGTAAAAGCACGCTCTACAAACTGTGTATAACAGAATTTTGATATTAGTTCCTACATTTGTAAAATAAACAATTAAAATTTAATAACATTTTTTTTTATTTTCTTTCTTGCAACAGAGAGACTTATTTTTAAAATGAAATCAATTAGGGAAATTCCGTTACAGAGAAAAGTTTCCTAGTAGTCTAGAGAATGTGTGTTCTAAATTTCATTCATATATCTTTAATAGTTAAAAAATTATATCGATTTTTGTCTGGCTATGTAGCAAAAAAAATAAAGCTCCAGAAACAGCAATCAAAGGGGGTGTGATTTAATAATCCAGAGCGCAGGAACTTTAAAAATGGCGTCTCAACAACCGATAAGGGCACAAATACCCACAAAATATTATACAATGTATTCTATACATATCACAGAGTATTTTAAGGAAAAAAATTGTTTTTTGAAAATTTACTCATTTTTCACCAAAAAATACCATCCTCTTCCCTTAAGGCTTGCCGAATTTGTACATATTTTTCGAGTATTCTACTTTCGTAGTCACCAGTTATTGTCCTTAATTGAAAGGGTGCATATTATTGCATAGTCATTGAGTTGTCCTAGGAAGTTAATAGCAAATTTGACTTTCGAAATGTATTACAGAGTTCCTTTAGAGAAGGTTGGATTTATGTCTCTTACTTTGAAAGTAAGCGTGTAATTTATAATGGGAAAGTAACCAATTATCAACTGCTACAATATCCACCGATTATCATACATTTCTGAGTATCTGACGGGATGTAATTCCAGCCGTCAGCTTCTGAACTGGACTATGACACGTTGCATATTCCAGCGGACTACCTCCAACGTACTGGAGAAGCAAGAAGAAAAATTAGCTAATCAACTTTATGACCTAAAAGACTGACATGTTTGGCTCACTACTGCACAAAATTTTCTTAAATTTCACCTTTTTTTGCACGTAACTGTCATTTTTAAGGTCAGTTATGTAATTATTTTCATATTTTCGTTTCATAGGTTTTCGTACGAGGGAATACCATAGAGAATTTTTTCATGGACAACAACTGAATCAAGAAAAGTACATTGTTTATACAGAGGCATCAATTTATTTTTACTTCAATTTTTATTGTACCTGAGTTTTTGAATGTACTTCACTCTCACCCCTTCTACTAATGAAGTTCAACTGTCCTCCACACAGATCCAAGACTGCATATACAGCCATAGTAGCCTTACGGTCATAGTAAACAATGTTCGCGTTTTCCAGTGCCGAATGAGCTTTCAATATTGAATCATTTTCGCACAGGTACTGTCGTCGTATCCCGGTTTTCCCCACCAGCTTTTATTCGTCAGCTAGTGGCTGGGCTGTCTTAGCTCTTTTCTGAGAACATTAATTTCTGTTAGGAATTGGACGTCTACGTAATATTACACAACTGTTTAAAATAACTTAAATGAAAGAGCCTTGTTAAGTAATTAACTGTCACGTGATTTCCTCCCTTTATACTACCCTACGACATAATCACTTGGAAGAACAGTAGATAGTTTGTCTTTACTAGTACGAAGAACGAAACTAGTAATTGGGATTAGGTACAATAGCCTATAGTGCGATAATATGCACATTAGAACTGAAGCCTGTATCGAAATGAACGACCACCATTTTAAAAAAATGTGTTTAAATATCCATATTATGATTATTTTTCAATTTAACTTCATTCTCTATATTGTACGCTAATGTGCTGTAGACAGTATAATATACACTGCATAATGAATACGTCCACATGGACAGCTCAGTTCGTGAGTAAAAACACTCATTGTTAATACTGTACTGTATTTTGATTAAACAAAACCTAATGAAAATTATCAAACTCAAAAGCGTGATATTTCCTAGTTTACGTAAATGGATGAACTACTTTTCTTCCCTCCTATACCTAGTAAAGTGATTTGTTTGTATATTACGCCAGTATCAACGAACTCCAGTCGTGGAACGGGGTAGCAAACGGTGTTGATCCAGAGGTATAGGCAAGTTAATATTAAAAATGTTAGTAAAAATAAAATGATATTCCTGTAGTTTAGTTACAAGACACACCAAATTTAACCAGTGCGAAGGAAATAACTAATAACTGGATAGGTTCAAAAGGATCATAATTTAAAAAAAGTATATTATGTTACAAAATATTGGATACCAGAACATTTTATTGTAAAACCTCATATAAAAGTAGTTTAAAATTTATTCAATGACACAGATAAATCCAGTTGCTATGTAATTATTAATATAACGTAGTCTTTAATATACTATATTTGTAAACAAAGATTTAATTATGAGCATTATACAGGGTAAACCTTAGTAATGTCATTAATTTCACAGATTATTCTCTGAAATATTCTGAACAAAATAAGTTTAATATAATTTAGCTCGTTTTTCCTCCCTTTTCGACATAAAAATTGTAATATATGAAAGAATTTGCCCTTTAATTTAATTGAAAGAATTTTAGGTTTTGCCTTTAAATGTGCAGAAATTTGAGCCAAACACATATAACTTTTCGTTCTCAAAAGAAATTTACTATGTTACATTTCTTCGGATCAAAATTTCTACACATTTAAAGGACAAAACTAAAATTATTTCAATCATCTATTATCATAATACACTGCTCTCTTAAATTCACTGAGCATATTGGGAATTTAGCCAATGGATTTCCACAAGTAAGTTATGAAATATTTTATAATTACAAAACAATTTTTATTTTCAAAAGGAAGCTAAAACGAGCAAAATTATATTAAACTTTTTTGTTAAAAATATCTCGAAGAATAATTCAAATCTTCCTTTACCCTTCCTTCCTTCGTTTCTTGATTCAGGCATTTTTATGTGAGGCCTGAGACTAGAGATTTCATGAGTTACACTTTTAATACTCTAAAAACAGTAACTTAATGTTTATGAATACAGTTACCGACAAGAAGGTAGTACGAATTTTTTTCGCTGAATATGCCTCGAAATTATCTTTTCACTCAAATTTACTCGCGAATTTTTTCAATTTAACTTGTAGACTGCTGATTTTCTCCCAAATAAGATTGTAGCCTGGTTCGATACCAATAGTTTTACACCACTACGAACGTTCTATCCTCTTACATTCTCGAGTTATAGCACTTTGGAAGCCGCGCGACCGTCAATTCATGCCTTCACTTCCCCCTGCAATGAGTGGAGGCAAGCGATCGAGATGATTGAGAACGTGTCAACAGTGCGTAGTGTACCTGGCAGGTCTTCGGGCAGTAATCTCTGGTGATATTCCGACAGGGAAGTTGGAACCCTTGCCTATGTCCTGGGGTCATGTCTACGCGGTGAACTTCTACGAAATATGAGGCACCACACAGTAAGATCTGTAATAGCAACTGCCTTAAGGAACAAATGTTATTCAGTATATGAAGAAGTACACGGCATATCCAGTGAGGGCAGTAATCGAAGAATCGACATAATTGCATTGAAACCTCCCCTTCTTGAAGATTACATCATAGACCCTACTGTGAGATTCGAATCGCATTAACATGAGCCAGAAAAAGTACAAGAGGAAATATATTTCATTAAGTCCCAAGGCACTTACTCTATATTTATTGTATCATGATACTCTTTTGTCAATGGAAATCTGTAGTGGATACATCTTTACTAATAATAAATCTGTAGCCAAAATTTGTCTGGTAATTTTCGATTTTCCAAAAATAATTGGTGTCAACATGTATAATTAACCATCCTGAAACCGAAAATCTCTTTTTTGAAATTTTTGTTTGAATGTCTGTCTGTCTGTCTGTCTGTATGTTTGTTACCTTTTCACGCGATAATGGCTGAACCGATTTATATGAAAACTGGAATAGAAATTAAGTTGGTTGTAACTTAGATTTTAGGCTATATGTCATTCAAAATACTCTATTTAAAAGGGAAGTTATAAGGGGAACTGAATTAAATAAATCGAAATATCTCCCTTATTATTGATTTTAATGAAAAATGTTACATAACAAACGTTTCTTTAACAATGATTTCCGATAAGTTTTATTCCACTCAAAAGTTTGATAGGACTGATATTTAATGAGATAAATGAGTTTTAAAATAACAATGCGTTTATTATTGACTCCTAACGGGCTGTGATGAAATAAAACAAATGACTTCGTCTATAAGGGGCCTTGGACAACAACAAACGGAAGCTATTAATATACAGAGAATGTTTCTGTGTTTCTATGAAGTAATCTCGGAAGCTATTTAACCGATTTATAGGCCTATAATTATTATTTCAACATTGGAAAGTGTAGTTTCTCTAGATGGACATAATGCTATAATGTTATTACAGTAACTTATGAGTGATTCGAGGACAGGTAAGATTAAAATAGATTCTTATGCACAGAAAACTTGATATTCTGTCGAAGTATTGTATAACTTGATTATTGAAACTTTATTTGGCCCACATAAAATACTCTAATTTTATAAACTTAAGTTTCTTTTTGTTCACAGAACATAAAAAGAGTTTTGTCTTGAAGATGAGTATTTTACTGGGTCAAAAATACAGCCCATAATAGGCGTAAGTAAGTATTTTACCATAGAGATCACTGGAGCTGAGCTATTTTGAAAGGTGTCACGAAATGGCGTTCCTGCGCTCATAATTTATCCATATTCGTTTCCTGTGTTTCTTAAAATAATATTTATATAGGGTACCTCATTCTTTTATTTGCATTAACAATGATATACAAACGAACGAGTTGTCTCAGACGGTAGCATTTAGGCACGCATTCAGGAGGTTCCGGGTTCAAACCCCGTGGCCGACCAATCTGACTGGGGTTTTTCATAATTTCCCTTAATCATAAAGGCAAATGCCGGTTTGGAAAGATACATGCCATGATTCATTACCGCCTCAATTGCCAATACCAAAAGCATTAATCAAACTCTATAATCAGTTACACACAATAGAAACAGGAACTCAACAAGAGTAAAAACGGCCTACTGATATACCCACACATTCTAAACACGCGACATGACCACAGATGTTAAGGCGTCAATAAAATAAACTTAACAAACAAAGAGAAAAAGATGCACAGTAAGGTTAACATAAAAATTATCTTCGTACACAATCTACTCTATTAATTTGGAGTGATTTATTAAAGGATGCATTCAAGAATAATTTATAAAAATTATTTAGCGAATTATCCTTGCATCAAAAACGGATGTTCTCTGAACCATATGATCATATTTTAATTGCATGCATGTAATAACAATTAAGAAACATGTTAAGGGTATATGTACGTGAGCGACCACAAATATTATCAGAAAATGCAGGCTTTAAATTTCTAAAATTTTATAAAGAAATTAACTCACAATTGTATAAAAATTACAAGGTACCACAACAAGACTTATTAGAACTTAAATATCTGACAACAGTATAAAAAAGGTTACTAATAATATTTTTTTAGAATTCACTTTTTACTTAAAGTAAATTTTCCAAAATTTCACAATTTTCACGCATATTATTTCATAACTCCACAACCATTAGAGATAGAATTCTGAAATTTTGTACACTGATTTAACATGCATTTATGCAAAAGGTAGACTACAATAATGTCCATTTCTTTGAAAATATAAAAATTAGGTCACAAAACATTATGTAAATTTTAATATATTTTATATAGGACAAATAAAAAATTAATTGTATTAAAATAAACAACTCTACATGTCTGAGAGTAGTCTATGTTTCAGAAATAAGTGTTTATTACGTGCAGGTAAAATATTATAGATGTCAGAGATACCATAACAATGTTATGGTTACCAAATGCCGTAACTGCTGTTTTTTCATACTTTGATAAAACTAGTTTGGAAAAATATTATCATTAACCTTCTTATGATTTTATCAGATATTTAAGTTCTAAGAAGTCTTGTTGTGGTATCTTGTAATTTTTGTCAAATTATGAGTTTATTTTCTTATAAAATTTTAGAAATTTAGAGCCTGTATTTTCTGATAAAAGTTGTGGTCGTTCAAGTACATATATCCTTAAAGGAATTGTCATTACACCAAAAGAGTGATCTCTGGACCAAAATGATACATTTTAATTATTTGAATGTAATTTAAATTATGTAACATATTAAACGATTTATCCTTCTATCAAACACGAATGTTCCCTGGATCAAATGTCCTATTTTAATTATGCAATTACTTTATATTTATTTCTAACAGGTGCAGCGGAGCGCACGGGTACGGCTAGTAAATAAATAAATAAACAAATGAACGAACAAACAAACATACAAAGAAACAAATAAATAAATAAAAATATTATATATATATGAATGCAGAACAAGATAGAATCTTGGAAAGGTATACCTTAAAGCAGCGTTTCTCGTTAAGATCGTAGGACGCATTCGGTAATAATAATGTAGACCAATAAAAATTAGTTAACAACCTCGCTCAATGAACAGCGTGTGACGGAGTTCTTGGACAATTACAAAGGAAAGAAAACATAACATAGTGGTATATTGCGCTTCAAACCACGGCTTTATTAACAGTGTTAATTCCTGTCAGCAATGTTTCTAATGCTGCGCTTTTAATACCACGCTCTGCACAGTTCTGCTGCATATTGCGATAAGCGAGCACAATAGGTGTGGGGACACTTTCTTGTTATAATAACGTATAATGCATTTATAAATTGTATGCTTCACTAATCAACGTGCTGGGAACATTCCACGACAAATTACCTACATTTAGAGGGAAATAAACAATCCCAGATGAAAGCCATGAAGCCAATGTGTTGGCAGCGATAACATTTAATTGTGTTTAAATCACTTCCAAATATGTATAAACTGGAAGTTGAAACTGAAGTTAATATTCAAAATTAATCATGTTTACGAATATACTGCGTTTAAGACTAACAGAATATGAGGAGGGAGTAGGTACCTGAATGTTTTGCAATGAAAAGTGTCGCTTTCCTAATGCATTCGACCATGTAAGCGGCTG
Source organism: Periplaneta americana (assembly GCF_040183065.1). Classification (NCBI taxonomy): domain Eukaryota; kingdom Metazoa; phylum Arthropoda; class Insecta; order Blattodea; family Blattidae; genus Periplaneta; species Periplaneta americana. The sequence goes on along the minus strand of NC_091117.1, from coordinate 215,437,846 downwards.
TGATTTGCAAATTCAGCAAAATATAATAATAATAATAATTTATTTTTTTATTTTATTTATTTAGAATATTAACGTGCAAAACAACAGCACAAGGGCAATTAAAGTTTAGCACGATACAAAACAGAACAAAACAACAAATGATGATGAGAATGAATGTTAGAAAATGGCAATGAGATGAAATACAAACAATATAATAGTCTACATCAATCATAGATCAAATAAAAATTATAAAATCATAAATTAGTACAATAAGATAATTGAAATAATGGAATAGTCTACCTTAATCAATTGACCAAATGCAAGAGAAAAAAAAATGGACAAATAATTATTAAAATTAGATCAGTGAGAAAAAAACTCAGATATACTACACATTAAATGGATCCAAATTGAATCCATGCAAATTAGCATATTTCATGCATCTGCAGATCGGAGACAGAGATTTAGAATTCCTATTATAAAACAATTTATGAAATCTTAAACCATTAGCTGGAATATGAAGACTGATATTGCTTATGAAAGATTCACAATCAATATCACCCTTAATGACTTTACTAAAAATAAATAATAAAGATCCTGACGTCTGGTGAACAAACTAACGCAATTGAAATATTTGCATTTAATCTCATAGTTATAATCGGAATTTGGTAAAAATCTATAAGAACACAAGGAAATAATAATAATAATAATAATGATAATAATAATAATAATAGTATATGATTATGTCTCGTGACCAGAATATTGTACCAAATGGAAATATAAAAATTGGATATTTATCTTTCGAAGAGGTGGAAAAATTCAAATATCTTGGAGCAACAGTAACAAATATAAATGACACTCGGGAGGAAATGAAACGCAGAATAAATATGGGAAATGCCTGTTATTATTCGGTTGAGAAAGTTTTATCATCTAGTCTGCTGTCAAATAATCTGAGAGTTAGAATTTATAAAACAGTTATATTACCGGTTGTTCTTTATGGTTGTGAAACTTGGACTCTCACTCTGAGAGAGGAACATAGGTTAAGGGTGTTTGAGAATAAGGTGCTTAGGAAAATATTTGGGGCTAAGCGGGATGAAGTTACAGGAGAATGGAGAAAGTTACACAACACAGAACTGCACACGTTGTATTCTTCACCTAACATAATTAGGAACTTAAAATCCAGACGTTTGAGATGGGCAGGGCATGTAGCACGTATGGGCGAATCCAGAAATGCATATAGAGTGTTAGTTGGGAGACCGGAGGGAAAAAAGACCTTTAGGGAGACCGAGACGTAGATGGGAGGATAATATTAAAATGGATTTGAGGGAGGTGGGGTGTGATGATAGACACTGGATTAATCTTGCACAGGATAGGGACCGATGGCGGGCTTATGTGAGGGCGGCAATGAACCTCCGGGTTCCTTAAAAGCCATTTGCAAGTAATAATAATAATAATAATAATAATAATAATAATAATAATAATACTTACTTACTGGCTTTTAAGGAACCCGGAGGTTCACTGCCGCCCTCACATAAGACTTTCATCGGTCTCTATCCTGAGCAAGATTAATCCAGTCTCTATCATATTCCACCTCCCTCAAATCTATTTTAATATTATCCTCCCATCTACGTCTCGGCCTCCCCAAAGGTCTTTTTCCCTCCGGCCTCCCAACTAACACTCTATATGCAATTCTGGATTCGCCCATAAGTGCTACATGCCCTGCCCATCTCAAATGCCTGGATTTAATGTTCCTAATTAAGTCTTAGCTCCAAATATTTTCCTAAGAACCTTATTCTCAAACACCCTAAATTTCTGTTCCTTTCTCAAAGTCAGAGTCCAAGTTTCAGAGCCATACAGAACAATCGTTAATATAACTGTTTTATAAATTCTAACTTTCAGATTTTTTGACAGTAGACTAGATGACATAATCTTCTCAACCGAATAATAACAGGTATTTTCCATATTTATTCTGCGTTTAATAATAATAATAATAATAATAATAATAATAATAATAATAATAATAATAATAATACTAATAATAATCATCATCATCATCATCATCATCATCATCATCATCATCATCATCTGAAGATCAGAATACAAAAACCGGAAACAAAAACCAGAACAAGAATGGGAAGCGGAGGATAACATGAAAATTAAGGTCAATGATTCACAATAAACCGAGAACGGAAACGGCTATGCATATCGATATATGTCAATAACGATATGTAAAGTCGATATTACGTATTCTGATGTTATTTGTGTATAATTGACGAACGGCGTTCTCTCATCAATACAAGCCAACATGAACACAGGTTAACCAACCTTAAAATTTATGGCGCGGAATATTTAAGATTTCAATTCACGTGGTAGTCTGGTCACATATAGGGTACATGTATATGTTTGAAGTGAGTCTACTGAATTTCTGACTTAGTTACAAGCAATGGATGAATAAGAAATTATGCCACGGCCTCCTGGCTACAAAATATATGACAACAGATACAGTAGTATTAACAAAATTTGAGATACGGTAGTATTAACAAAATTTGAGATACGGTAGTATTAACAAAATTTGAGACCGAATGAGCAGCGCTCGTGCTCGATCGCAGTTCAGATATAATATTAAAATAAATAATAATAATAATAATAATAATAATAATAAAAATAAATAAGTAAAATAAAATAGGAACTAAAATATAATTACAGCGGCAATGGAATTATATAATATAATATTAACACTAGAGAAAAATAATATCGCACGTAAAAAGTAGGACTAATATATATTTCAAAATTTTAGAATACAAATATAATATAGCTTGATTAATTCATACACATAGGCTATAAATTTATTTAATCAAATTGAAGATATTAACACGTTTCTAATTTTCTTGTTATATGTTAGTGGGTTACATGTTAGAAGTTGTGGGTGTAATTTAGTTAAAGCATTGTACAACCGAGGGCCAAAATTTATGCTATGCTTTAGACCAGCAGATGTGAGACATTTAGGTTCTACTAATGTTGAATTAATATTTCGTCTTGTGTCATAATTGTGTGTCTGTAATACAAACTTATTACGATTTTTATGATAAAATTTTAACAGCTTATACTTATAAATTTGTTCAATATTAAATACATTAAATTCAGAATAAATTAATTTAGTTGGATAATCGAAACGTTTCTTCAAACAAATTTTAATTATTCGTTTTTGTAGTAAATTTAACGGACTAAGATTAATTTTTGTACTTCCACCCCAAAAAATTATACCATATTGAATGATAGACTGAATAATAGCCAAATAAACATTTCGTAGAACTCTAATAGGTAAGTAGCATCGAAGATTAACGAATTTATAAATTGTTTTACGAAGCCTCTTACAAAGATAAGTAATGTGATGAGGTCATTTTAAATTCTGATCAATAATGATACCCAGATATTTGACATACGTGGCTTCTTTCAAAGGTGGACATTTACAACTTTTGGGATCTAAACAATTTTCACTGTGTATTATTAGTCTATATTTATCGCTAAATTTTAAATTTTGAACACTGGCAACTGTTAACGAAAAAGGAACTAAAGTTGATTTAGATATATTTAAAGAAAGGAAGTTGGAATTAAGCCATTTTTTAACAATGTTAGCACCTATATTAGCATTTCTATATGCTTCCTGCCAAGAAAAACCACTGAAAATAACTACTGTATCATCCGCATATGAATATATAGATCCATTAAATTTTTCTAAATTTATATTTAGAAGATCATTAACATATATTAGAAATAAAATAGGTCCCTAAAATTGTTCCTTGCTGTACACCTATATCAATATATTTGTATTCACTAAATTGATCTTCAATTTTGGTCATTTGCCTTGTGTTACTAAAATATGATTGGAATAATTTTAAAACTATAACCAAATTCCACAATTTGGGACATCTGGCCGAAATCTACGGCTGACCATCCTTCATGTACCCGTTCCCGGGCTGCAGTAAGAAAGAAAGAAAGAAAGAAAGAGAGAAAGAAAGGAAGAAAGAAAGAAAGGAATGAAGAAAGAAAGAATAAAAATATATAGAAAATAAATAAGTTTTTAACGGAAAGGAAGGGAAAAATGAAATGTAATAAAAATTCAGGCAAGGAGGAAATATCAGAAAAACAGGAAAGAAAGGCAGAGAAAAAAAAGAAAGTTTAGAACGAGAGAAAGATCAAATGAAGGAAAGAAAGTTTTCATAATATGCGTTTGAAATTTAAAGTTCTATTAATATTTTTATATGTTAGTGAAAACTAAATGTTGATGTCCACAAAATGGATATGCCTGACTGTATAATGGTATCTGGATCTAGTGTAAGAAGAAGAAGAAAACAAGCGAAGGGAGGGAGAACAAGGCGACAGGAGAGAGAATGGGTAGAATAATAGCAATTTCACTCCCTCCACGCTAATGCTATTACCACAACGTACAAACGTCCGCGGGTAACGATGGGGATATGCAAAATAACAGACTGGAATCGACTCGGAATTCCATAAAGTTTAAGAGACGGCTTACTCCGAGGTGCGCTCCGTAAAGAAACGCATAATTAAGCCGAGGCGAGCAACATCGCCCCATCTGATGGAGCCCACTCAAAGAACGTAATATTATGGAATAGAATATTACTATGAGAAAGTGTAGTAATGTAAATGATCTGTGCTTTTAACTTTAGAATTCTTGGCACTTTAAGGCCCGTAACACACTTCAGCTATAAATATGTAATATGTTTGTCCAGCTATGGAAAATGCTTTCCTTTAGCACGGAGTAACGATCGAAATAAGGCACCGTAGAAGAGGGTAAAGTCGATCAAAATTTTGCAATTTTTTAATGATATTAAGGTTATGCAATGGAGCGAATTTCCTCAGAAAATAGATTTTGTCGTCATATCCTTCACTGATCAAGACACGGTACAAGAATTGAATTACAATCTATAAAAAACTGTTTCTTTTTATTTGACTTGTGATCTAAGTTACCTGCTTAAATAGGGTAAACTCGATCACCATTGAATTTTTGGTTTAAGATCGATTTTAAAATATTGCGGAGTAAAGTCGATCACTGTTCATGTTAAAAAAAAAAACAAATTAAGTGTATTACATATATTTTATTTGTTATGTATTTATTTACACTGCAAGTGGGCAAGCACCCGGTGGCAGTGGTATATACAATATAAACAATACACAATAAAATGATAAGCTATACACAATAAAATTTACAATACACAATACAATTTTACAACACATATACAAGTTTAAATAAATAAAATATCTAATTTTACAATACAACCTACATAATTAATGTATAGGTCCTACATAAGTTTCAATAGTCTTTCACTTTACTCTCATCTCACTCCCTGTAGTGGCACTATGACGCATTTCACTGACACTTTAGCACACATTTCACTGACACTATAGAACACATTTCACTGACACTATAGAACACATTTCATTGACGCTATAAATTATCACTGATCGGAACTATTCACTGCACTGTAAAACCATAACTTCACTGACTCACATCGCTTCACTGATACAACAGTTCAAATAAGTCAAATAATTACATTCTTATGCATACTTATAAACAGAACTACATTTGAACTAAACACTTCTAGTCTAAGACCCTCTTACACGCTATTTTTAAATAATTTACAATTAAAACCAAGGAAGTAAACTCGTCAGGCTAGATAAATACATGTCACCTTAAAAAAGTAAATGTTGAATGTCACCTTAATTTTAATTTGCACTTTATACACAACTTTTTAAATTATTCTTGAATCTCCTTAAGGAAGGACAGCCCTCAAAGACCGCTGCAGGTAGGTCATTCCAATCATTTATAGTTCTATTTAAAAATGAGAATTTACCTACATCCGTTTTCTGTTTCCTACATTTGATTTTAAAATCATGATCGTTCCTACCATAGTACGTTGGCTTTTCTAACCGAGCCGTTATGTCTACCCATGCTTTCTGACCTAGATGTGCTCTATACAATGATGTTATTCTAGTTTTCCTACGTCTGTTTTCCAAAGTTTCCCATTTAAGTTCTTTTATCGTATCGTTTCCATCTTCTCTTTTACCTTTAACAAATTTAGCTGCCCTATACTGGATTCTTTCTAAGGAATTTATCTGATAAATTCTATAGGGATCCCAACATGTAGTTCCGTATTCCATTAACGGTCGCACTAACGTTAGATATGCTATTTCCATCGATTTGGGGCTAGCCTTTCTCAAGATTCTCATAATAAAGTGAAGTGCCCTCCATGCTTTACCCGTAACTCCCCCATGCTCTACCCGTTATAAGGGGTGTAAAAACAATAATAATCTTCAATATGTGCCTATAGCATTATATAGCGTATCTTTTGTTACTGTGATCATACTATTCGATACAATTAGGCCTATAGGTCTCCACTGTACAATCGTGACTATGATTGCCAACTTATGAAACATAAAAACACATTTTAATACTTGACATACCAACAAACAAAGATTTAAGAATTCAAAATTTACATTGAAATACCACACTTCAATTATAATCTAAAATGCAATTCAACATTGCTTAGGTTTATATTAGATATTATTTGAAATCTTCCCTTCCTCATGTCACTTTAGAAACTACGTTGTTCCCATAGTCAGGTACAGAGGGGTGTACAAAATATTTTCCTTTGGCAGTGCTTCTCTTACGCAAGAAATTCACCATAATTTCGTCTTCCTCTTTCCCCACTATCCCATCAAAATAAGCTATACTATGACACTTTTTTGTTTGTATGTGTTAGTTGGAGGGATTTCAGTGAACAATTTATTCTTCCTGCTGGTCCTCTAGTAGGTCGATGGCATGATCGATTTAACCCTACATAGGTACAAGTTTTCTTAAAATAATAAGTTTCAATACTAACATTTACGAACTGCAAAACTATTATTTCAGGATACAATCTCAACGAAAAGTACTTACGTAAACTTTCTGTCTCCTTTCACTGCTGACGATAATTTAGAGTTTGTAAGACTTTGTTTTCATTTAAGAGAAAAAGTTGAGAATAACAATTTTCACTTCAACGGTAATTACACAGTGTTCCCATTGTTGGCATTCGCAGGCTTTTTGTTGTCCCTCTCGCTTACATTTGCAATGTCAGGCAATGAAGTCAGCATAACAAAATCTTAACAAGTAACTGAGAAAATATATAATTTTCAATAAAAATCACAAATGATCGATTTTAAACCCACTGATTGACTTTACCCACTTCTACGGTATAGCTGACACTGGTCGGCTAGTGATTTTTTGAAAATATAGCTATGTATTTCCCGCTCCCACAAGTAACCTAACCATATTGTAGACTATAAATTTACATTACGTGAATGGAATTGAACAACTAATAGAACTTCTGATGTTCAAATTGATGTAACTTTATTTCTATCAGCGCGTATCAAATGCAGAGACCTTGTATTGTATTATATACAGGGACATCATTTTATTTTTATTTCAATTTTTATTGTACCTGAGTTTTTTAATGTACTTCACTTCCACTCCTTCTACTAATAAAGTTCCAACTGTCCTCCACACAGAACCAAAGCCGCATATAGTAAACAGCACTGAGATAGTGAGTATAGTACGTTCCAGAAATATGTTTGCGTTTTCCAGTGACGAAAGAGCTTTCAATATTGAATCATATTTTCGCCCAGGTACTGTCCGTTTTCCTACGTCGCATCCCGATTTCCCCCACCTGCTTCTGTTCGCCACTGTTTAAAAGCTGGGATGTCTTAGCTCTTTTCTGAAAGCATTAACTTCTGTTAGGAATTGGACGTTTACGTAATATTATACAACTGTTAAAAATAACTTAAATAAAAGGGCGTCATTAAGTAATTAACTGTCACGTGATTTCCCCCCTTTCTACGATCCTGCGGAATAACCACTTGGACGGACAGTAGATAGCATGTCTGAGTAATTTTATCTGTGTGGGTCGGGCAGAAGTGAAGATTGAATTTACAGTACGTAAATTACTCTTTTATAGAGTAGGTACAAAATTATTTCAACATTAGTTACTAGTAGGAAGGACGAAACTGGCAATTGGAATTAGATGCAATAATCTATAGTGCGATAATATGCACAAAAGAACTGAAGCCTGTATCTAAATGAACGGCCACCATTTTCAAAAATGTGTTTAAATATTTATATTATGATTATTTTTCAATTAAATTCTTTCTCTATATTGTACGCTAATGTGCTGTAGACAGTATAATATACACAGCATAATGAATACGTTCGCATGGATAACTCAGTTCGTGAGTAAAAACACTTATTGTTAATACAGCACTGCATTTTATTAAACAAAAACCTAATGAAAATTATCAAACTCAAAATCGCGATATTTCCTAGTTTACGTAAAGGGATGAACTACTTTTCTTCCCTCCTATACCTAGTAGAGTGATTTGTTTGTGCTTTTACGCCAGTATCATCGAACTACAGTCGTGGAAGGGGATAGCAAACGGTGTTTCCGGTTCTCTAAAGGTATAGCCACGTTAATATTAAAAATGTTAGTAAAAATAAAATAATGTCCCTGTACAAAGTCTTTGATCAAACAGTCTTCCGTATGCCGTATTACGTAATAAAATTTGTGTTTTAATTATCTATACAGAGATAATTCTACTGTGTAGGCAACATATTTCTCGTTGTATGAAGGCGTAAGCTAACAAGCAAACATTCTGATGGAGGCAGATGAAAAAGTTATTTTTTTTTCTTTCACTGTGTTAGTAATGTCAAAAGAAGTGCTTATACAAATTTGGGCCACTCGGCCGAAATTACGAGGCCTTCCAGAAAGTGATTTTCCCTAGGGCCGTTTTCAGGAAAATAGCACAATTGTACGGAAAGATGTATTGAAACAGATACAGAATTGAATAATTTTTCTATATCTAGTAACTTGTTCTCACTCTTTCTATTTCTGCAATTATGACGTTATTGGGAAGGTTTCATATCGTTTTACGCACTTGAAAGTTTAAAAATACGTAGAGTGGAGTATCAGGATCGATTTATAGAAAAACATTTTTTTGTTTGTTGGACATCCGACAGAATATCCGATTTTCAAGTGGTTGCACCTAATGTTTTGCACGGTAGACAAAACACCAGGCGCACTTCACCATACAAGAACTCTGATGACATTTCTGACTACACAAATTGAGTAACAATTGAAGGAAATTTACTTTTCCTAATACGAAAAGTGTTAGCTTGAAATAGGGCTATAATTGATTCCACACTTCGGTACAATTTTCTTCATAACTAATATATAAAGCAACTAATGAACACTGGGAACAACAAGGGACTAAGCGTAAAGCATAGATCAAATATGACATGTAAACAAATACAAGAATGAAATAAATTACAATTACTTAAAATATAGAAGAGCAAATAAGTACACATTTACTATTGTAACGTTCATACTTTAAACTCAAAATACACAGGTTACCTCTAAAAGAGTAGTTATTAATATAGCCTATGTCTTTTAATTATTCTAAGTGTATGTATTATTTCGTTAATAAATCATTTTAAGGAGATAAAAAGTTATTAACAAACATAAAAACACTCTCAAGCTGTAATGATTACAGTTTCATTATCTGTTGCTCCTGACAGTACCTAACAGCAGTACCTGAATAAATGAATGAATGAATTTATTTATTTATTAATGGGGAGAGAGGAGAAAATATCAATTGAAAGGTACACGATGATATGAAGGGTTCAGAGCCATAGTGGGCCAAGCGCCATTTATTAAAAACGGAGAAAGCAAGGGTTAAAATTAAGTAAATACTATAGTTTAATGAAGATTAACATAATCTGTATACTTTATTTAAGTTGCTATATATTTGAACTGAATTACGGTAATAACTTCATTTTAACGCTTCTTTTCTACGGTTTTAGTAAATGGCGCTTGGCCCACTATGGTTCTGAACCCTTCATATTCGCGTCCTTGCAACGATTTCTGAAACTCCTGGATGGCTCAATGTCGTCTGTCTTTCATGATCCAGAGCCGTCCACCCGAGAAAGACTCGGACATTCATTAAACCGAATACTGGATTACTCCGCGAGACGGAAGAGCTTTGCATACTGTCTATAGCGCCAGGCGTTCAGTTGCAATAAATATCATTATTTTCTATTTTTCATAACCGGTTATGCACGACTCTAGTCTAAACTAACGGGGCTACACATGAGGCAATCACTAAATGAGGGCATCTATACTTAAGGTGTAGGCCTATGTACACCTTTACATACAAAAAATTTTGTTCTGCATAATTTTGCTCTGTAAACTTTTTATACAATTGAGAATGGTACCAGAAAGAGAATGAAGTGAACAGATCCCTTGAAATTGTGTCTAAATTGTTTATAAAAATGATTTTGTTTATAATTTTGACATGCAACTTGAAACATGATAGCTCATGCAGTTTTTAAGATAGAGTCACAGTTTCTTCACTGTTTTATAGCTAAAACTATTCTTTAGTGCCTGACATAGAGCTATTTTTTATTTTCATTTACATTAATTAAATATTACCATACATGTAACTTATACTAATATTTTATGTTACATATATCATGTCAAAAATCCATAGATAATTATTAACTACATTAATGTTATTTTACTCATTGTCAGGCACTAGAGGACATTTCAAGCTTCAAAATGACACCAATATCTTCTTGGTATCACCATATTTGGCTGAGATATCATGTTTAAAAGCACTAAATATTCTAAAATTACTATTTACAGGACATGAGCCACAAACTTTCAGAGCCTAGAAGACTGCATCATCATATGTCACCCCTTAAGCAGCTTCATGTCGGTCCTGTTTCAGCTTCTTTCTGCCTCTCAAATGCCTCCGCCTTGTTTTAACTTCAGGTGTTGAATGTTTTTTGGCATTTTTGTCATTATCCATTGATGCAACAAATCCTGCGATGGTGTTTGTCCCAGGGTTTATGCTCATCCTCCTCAGAATTTTAATTTCTACTTTTGGACTCTTATTAAAATGACGTACATCACTGACACACAAATTTACAGTTTTGTGACTAACAGTAAAAGATTATAAATTACTTCATTATGTAAAAACGTGTTTTCAATCTAATGCTCATGCCCTGATATCTATGCATCTACTTTGGGACTAGAAAGAAGTTTATTTTGCAAGCAATGCTGGACGAGGGGATTGACTGCTACGAGGATCACTCCAAAAGTAATCCACAATATTTATTTAAAAATTACATTTTTATCCTACAGATTTGCTATTTTCATAGAATATAGATATATCCTTCAGGAACAATACGTCACTTTTCCACATAATCCCCGCACTTTTCAAATGACCTCCATAAATTGTAAAGGTTTAGAATAAAAAATAAATTTAAAAAAATGTTGTGCATTACTTTCGGAGTGATCTTCATAGAAGTGACCGTGGCTGATGACGCAGAATTTAAAAAAATGGGACTTATCTGAAAAACCATAAGGCATAAATCGAAAATTCTTATATTAAATTAAAGGGGAGAAAATTCTCTATTAAAATAGTTATATTTTAAAAATTCTAATTTTTCATCATTTTTTGCGTTCTGTGGGTGTACATATACCTTAACATCCTTCACTCCCCCGCTAAAATTTTTTTTCCGGGTGCGCTCCTGAATTCCACTTTCCAAATAGCCTACTTTGTTACCCACATGCAGGTTTTGATATCACAGACTTGTAAAGGAGTTGTACTTACGTTTTCGAATTTGTCTTTATTCTTAACATGTTGAGCAATGAACCTGGCGTCCTCGATGGTTTTCTCCATCTCGTGCGACGGTTTATCGAACGTCGGGCTTTGATCGTGGGCTCCGCAAACCGCCGATGCCGCTCCAGCCACGCAGCCAGTGCCAGGACTGAAGAGGTCATCATCGGCTCCCGGTAGAGGCAGTGGTGGTTCCCCGAAGCAAGGCCCCCCTCCCGTATCGAAACGCGACGGAGGTAGAGCGGGGATATCGTAGTCCGCGCTGAACCTCTTTCCTCCGTACGTCATGTACTTGTCCATATCAGAAGATACGTCGAACACTCCCGTGAGGACCCCCTCGGGAGGCTTGAGTTCGTCCTCCTCGTCCTCCACAGAGTCCTCGGACTTCGGTCTTTCTATAAGTAACACCTTCGGGAGTAACTGGATAAACAACCGGTGCACCCAAGGCCTCATCCGATGTGTCACCGGCGACCGAAAATTCACGTTGAGCACAGCAATGGTTACCACTACCGAGAGAGTGACTAGAACCATGGTGAAGAGGAGGTACTTGCCCAAAAGAGGGACTGTGAGCGAGGTCGGCGGAATGATTTCGGCGAGCAGCAGGAAGAACACGGTGAGGGAGAGGAGGATGGAGATGCAGAGGGACACCTTCTCGCCCGAGTCGGACGGCAGGTAGAACACTAGAACGGAGAGGAACGAGATCCCCACGCACGGGATGATGAGGTTCACGGTGTAGAAAAGTGTCTTTCTTCGCAGAGTGATGTTAAAGATGATGTCGGGGTAAGGCTCCTCGCAGCAGCTGTAGAACTTCTCGTTGCGAACCGCCGGCACTCTCATGATGTCCCACTCCACCGACAGGTAGTAGTCCTGCAGGTCGATGCCGACGTCTATCGTGTCCGAGTCCGGCGACTGGGCGATATGGCGAAGGTCCACCTGCAGACAACAACACACAATTATCAAGTTCAGTGTACTAGTATGTGAAAATACTGTCAATTTATTTCGAAATATGATTCGATTTTCAGGGAACTGTGTGGTTAACTAAGCGAATCACTTAAACAAGAACTTCAATGAATAATTTCAAGGGAAAAAAAATGTTCCGGGGCCGGGTATCGATCCCGGGACCTCTGGTTGAACGTACCAGCGCTCTCCCAACTGAGCTACCCCGGAACTCCACCCGACACCGTATCAACTTTTCCCTTTATATCCACACAACTCGCGTGGGCTGACGAAACGCTAGAGATCCACATCGAGTGCACACAAACTCTGTGTGACTTGGAATTGTGGTTTTCTGTTAACGTATACAGTGACGTATATATTATTCAACTCTAATCTTTCAGGTGAAGCTACCTGTAAAGCAGATTTGAATCATTTCAAGGGAAAAATTGTTCCGGGGCCGGGTATCGATCCCGGGACCTCTGGTTGAACGTACCAGCGCTCTCCCAACTGAGCTACCAGGGAACTCCACCCGACACCGTATCAACTTTTCCCTTTATATCCACACAACTCGCGTGGGCTGACGAAACGCTAGAGATCCACATCGAGTGCACACAAACTCTGTGTGACTTGGAATTGTGGTTTTCTGTTAACGTATACAGTGACGTATATATTATGCAAATCTAGTCTTTCAGGTGAAGCTTCCTGTAAAGCAGATTTGAATAATTTCAAGGGAAAAAATGTTCCGGGGCCGGGTATCGATCCCAGGAACTCTGGTTGAACGTACCAGCGCGTACTTTGTAAGTACATATGTCGAGGCATTATGTAAACTATAGCACAGCAGTAATACTGAAATCACATTTCATATGAAGCACTTCAAAGCACGATCACGCTGAAACAAAACCTCTGTGAGACTGACTGAATGACTCCCGCGCTTCTACGAAGGGGAGGGGATTCAATTCGGCCGCAGTGCCGGGAGCTCGGTTATCAACTGTTGCTATCGCCGGCCGCCGTGCAACGAGCGACTCGACAGCGAAAGGCACTGTAATAAGAATATAAACCCATGCACCATCAACTTCTCTTGATTGCGAAGTCGCGGTTACTTGCCGCGTGTTTATTTCGCAATTATTCTTCTCCGGAGCATTTCATCATACTATTGAGGAGGCAGTGACTGGTTGATTTTTCGAATCGGTATTATAAAATATAGTCTAAATAATTGCAATTTGTATTTATTAGTGTACATATAAATGTAGACCTCTTTTATATTTATAATTCCTTGAGATAAGTAGTTCTGGAATGGAAAGAAATGAAAAGAGAGAGAGCATGAAATTTAAGCGCATACGAAAATTCATTTTTACTCGATCTTGTTGAGAAATGGATAACAGAAAAAGAAAAACAAACTGATGGCGTGACAATGAAACAAATAGAAGATTTCTGGAAGAAAACGCAGCTTGAGTTTTTTGGTGTTCCGGGTAAGTTAATTAAAAATATGTACAATTTTCTCCCATGCTTTATACGTAATGTAGCAACATTTTTTTATCCTACTATTTGTATCTGCTTATTCCTCAGGTGTTAAGTACAGAAAAAACCTACAATAATTTGAAAACAAGATATTAATGTTTGAAGAAGACGTGTATGGAAAGTCGCCAAACTGTAGCTCAAAAGTCACTAGATTCCTTATAAAAAATAAAGTTTTTTTCTTGTCGCTAGAGGATCCTGAAAAATCGCTAAATCCCTATTTAAGGAATAGAAAAGTTAAAAGAAATTGTCTCCGAAAAACAATTAAAAGTCGTTAAATTGGCAACGCTATTAGCATAAACGTAAGTTAGAGTTCGTGTAAACATAACCTCAAATAGTGTATATCGACATTCTGCACCATTTAATTGATTTAAATCAAATCTAGGCTTCGCCAAGCCTCGTTCCTGAATGATCCTTTTTCTGTCCACATTATTTAATGACATATCCTGAAATAAATCATCTTTCATGTCTCCAAATTCTATGATATGACGCACTTATTATTATTATTATTATTATTATTATTATTATTATTATTATTATTATTATTATTATTATTATTATTTATTTTTTCCCCTCGCTGTCATTTATGCTCGCTTTAACATCATTGGTCATATCGCGAGTTAAACTTTGGTTGAAATCTGAAGGCCTGTGTACTATTGTTGAGACTGGTTCTATTGTTGTGAACTAGATGGCGACTGTATATATGTTACTGATTTGTTATGAATATGATTTCGGTGATGAATGAGGCCGGTGATATTCAGGGATGTTGTGGCCCGAATTTCCTGGCATTTGCCTTACGGTTGAGGAAAAACCCTGAAAAACCTCAACCAGGAAATTCAACCCGACCGGGAATCGAACCCGGGACCTCTGCGTAAGAGACGAGCCTGCTGACCCCTACACCACAGAGGTGGTCTATTATATTATTATTATTTTTTTTTATTTTTTTTTTTGTCTATACCGTATCCAATCGCTCATACCAACTGGGTAATAACTCTCTCGTACTACATATCGTTATTTTGTAGTCACAGTATTGTCACGTAGCATTAGCGTATACTGTGTCAAAAACACCTTATTGCTAAACCTCTCCATTATCATACTCCATCTCGGATTCACAACCACGGTTAGCTAATTAACCGCTCGACTCGACCGGTTAGCAAATTCTCATGGTTAGATGGTTTAACTCGTAACCGAGCTTAGTGCCACAGAAAAAAAAAAACATAATGCGTGATTAATAATATTTATTATTTAAACGTTCTTAACCGAGGTTGGTGCACTCGGTCATTAATGTAGTTTGTTTATATCAGTCATTTATTTACTCAATGTGAATAATGTAAATTATTTATTTTCATAGCTTTATAAAGTATTTTTTTTATTTTATTATAAACAAGTATTATTGAGTTGGTCATGGTTGTATGTGTGATATTCTAATATTCAGTTTTCAATTACTAACTTAAAAGATTTCCAATTTTTATTATAGTACTGTGATATTCATTACTTGTAAATATGTTTTCCACCATGTCAAAATTATGTAGCATTAAGAACTTTGTCTTGAAAAGGAAGGGAGGCAAATTCAAATTTACTGTATATGTTACCTTATAGTGTCACCAGAAACATATCTGAAGTTCATTAATTTTGGTGCAAGTTTTCAACAAAATGGAACAGGGCTTTTGAACCATTCTGTGTTTTAAAAAATTGGATGATTATTTTATGTTGTTACATTTTTTGAAACTCTATAATGAATAATAGCCTACATAAATTGTTTATATTCCAAATGCTTAACGAAGATTGACGTATGATTTTGACTGGTGTTATTATAATATCCCCTTTGGTGGTAGTAAGTTGTGAAAAACCTTGGTAGCACGAGGGTTAACGACTTTTTTTTTAGCTGAAAGCACTTTATTGTAGAGTTGAATATACAATGAAAACATACTGGAAAAACTAACAAACTTAATTGAAACAATTTCCAGGAATTGACAAAAATAAAACCCTGCATCATAAACTGTACGAGCATTACCTGTAGGGTGGCTACAGGGAGAGGGTGATGATAAAGAAGATTATTATGGTTATTTTAGTTATCACGTAATATTTTTAAAATTTCATTTTCGGAATCGGAACCCTTTAAAATAAACGAGACAGAGTGTAAGCAAAGTAATGAAATCGAGGAATAAATGAGTTTTTGCGAAACACTGACAGACGTTTCATCAGTCCGTAATGAAGGCATAAACTCCCCTGCCCTCCGTCCTCGGTGTAATTTTAGTGACAGTTAATTAAGTTTTTATGAAAGGGAAAAAAGAGCGAGAGATCCATCTGCCCCGTGCCTGTCTCCAGAGTCGTAAGCTGTAACGTGTGTTAGCCGGGTATGTGTGAGCACAAGGGGTCAGATAAACACAATAATAACAAATTCAATTCGAAGAAGACAAAGAAATTCCACAACTGGGGTATAAACATTATGGGTCGATTTCTAAAACGAAGCCTTGACCACGGCCATGTCTTTAAACCGCGCTTGGATTTATAAAACGAGGTCTTTTTTATTTTTCTGAGCCATGGCTCGAAACCATGGTCTGAAGCAGAGACCACGGCTGGGGCAGGTTTAAAACCATGCCTTCATGTATACAAGATGGAGGTAGTAGATCAGCTGGATGATTATCGAAGGAAAATTTGTGTCTACGAGTATTAAATCTCCGGATTAGAATGATGAGAGACAGGAATAATCCTTTGTAACTACATAACGACGATACTTTCAGGCGATAACTACATAACGACGATACTTTCAGGCGATAACTACATAACGACGATACTTTCAGGCGATAACTACATAACGACGATACTTTCAGGCGATAACTACATAACGACGATACTTTCAGGCGATAACTACATAACGACGATACTTTCAGGCGATAACTACATAACGACGATACTTTCAGGCGATAACTACATAACGACGATACTTTCAGGCGATAACTACATAACGACGATACTTTCAGGCGAATATTTCGATTTTCGAAGAAATCAACGAAAAATTTAGCAAGAATCCTAAATAATAATCTGCAACGAAGTGCAAGAGACGGCGGGTTGACACCTTCTTGTTGCTTCGAGGGAAGTAAGATATAATATTTTATATTAATTATACCTTTATGCCTATAAATTACCAATCAATAGTTTCAAAACTAGGTTTTACAATTGGTTATTAAATAATCCTTTTTATTCTGTTGCTGAGTTTTTCAACACAAATTTGTATGAAATTGTATTTTAATAAATAAGTTCGATTACAATTTAGTTACTTTTTTTCAATTTAAAAGTTTCAAATTATTTCATGTTTTCATTGTATTACTTAAATTTTACTGTTTCTGTTATTAGTGTTTTTTTAATGTATTTACTGTATATGTTTTTTCAATATATTCTGACGAAGCCTAAAACTGTATGTCTAATGGCCAAATAAATTGAATTGAATTGAATATAAGACGATATATCTTAATTCTTAGTCTTTATGGTAGTTTTGGACATTTATTTAATACTCGAAAATGATGTGGGCCTACAAGAATATGAAGCAAACGTGATTTTGTCTTATTTTAAGTTTTGTGCTACTGGGGCTTTCCACGTAGTACTAGCCTTTTTTTTTTTTCGTTGTTGGTAACTCTATAGCATATATTAGATGTTTATGGTTGTGCTAACAGATGGAGTTACCTGTCAACAATGTGACGCTGAAACGTGTGTTCAGGTTACTGCCCAGCGACAATCCTGATGTATTTTTAATTTGTGATGATTTGTTAATTAATATTAACCCGGCACACTCACAATCACACTCACATTCATACAAATTTCCAGACTCTAGACACCCAGGGAATTCTTCTTCTTCTTCAAGAAAAATTCACCGAGCGCCGAGCCCGGGAATCGAACCCGGGACCTCCTGATCTGGAAGCCAGCATGCTGAAAATAAAAACAATACTACGTTTTAGTTTCAATTTAAATTTTAATCCAGTTAATATTTAGGTTATTAATTCCTTAGAACCGGGTTTTCAGGTAGTTAATGTTGGTAGTAGTTATGAATAAATGAAAACTACAACATAAACGCTCGACTTTTGTTAATTATTTGTGTAACATCATTCTGGTACCTAAAAATCCGTTCCCTATTAAATACTAAGTAAAGCAAGTATTTTAAACGCACATAATAAATCTGTAAATTAGTAAATTATAACAATACCTTAGCTTAGAACAAAAGAATGTGATTTACTGCAATTCAATAAAAATATTAATCCCGATATTCATTTCTTTCTGATATCGACTGGTTACAGGGATAAAAATCGATTCTAAGCTGCGTTGCCACGACCCTCCGTTTCTTCTCAAGCCGCGTCTCGACTTCGTTTAGAAATCGCATAAGGATTCAGACCTCGATCGCGGCTTAAAAGCCGAGGTTTGGAACCACGATTTCGTCCGTGTTTTAGAAATCGACACTATAAGTTTATTAAGCATAGGCCTATATTATGAGTGGAAAACATATGGAACAAATGAAGCGCAGACAAAATAATATGTAATATAAACAAATAACGTAACTTTCTGCAAAATTACAGAACAAAATAATAGTGGACGGATTGGTTTCAGAATTACATAGTTTGCTGGCATAATACAGGGTGGACCATAATTGATGGAACACATTTCTAGACATGGACGAGGCATATTTATTAAACACAAAAAACTGTAATTTATTATGTAACTCATAACCAAGCACTATGTTCATTATTTGAATATCATACTCTATCGGTGGGCACGACCTTGACAAGAACATTTTTGGGCTCTCTTAGGAGCAAATCACACAGAGAGGACAGACAGGACGTGGCTCGGACGTCGGGCGGAGACATGACGCGGACATGACGTAAGCAAAGCATACTGAAGAGACAAAAACTCTTGCAGCACTTGCTCGTCGCACAACTTTCGTAATGTTTTCTTCAAACGATGATGTACAAATAAAAGCAAAATTTGTAATTTTTTTCCATTTAGTAATAAAGATTAATCTAAAAAATTGAAAAAGGATTTAAAACTAACGACTTCTATATCCTTGATTTAGAACTGACATTATATCTCACTGTATTCCCATTAAATGATAATGGTGTCATGTACATGAAATTAAAAGAATAGGCTAGTATCTAAAACTTGATGGGTGCTATTCATAGACATTTCGCTAGCCCGCGCTACGAGCGTGCTAAACTAGCCCCGGCTATCCACTGGTTACTTGTACAGGATTCATATCATATCATATCGCTAACACTGGTTTATGAATACGAAAAAAGTTAGTTCGCTGATCATCCAACGGAAGCCAGCGCTAAGAATGTCTATGAATATGACCCTAAATTATTAAACTCACTGACACTGTAGAGTGAATTTGCCATCAATGCCATGAGTTCACGTGACATTCTTCTCAAAGTTTTGAAAAGCCTCGGACTAAACCCAACCAGGTAATCAACTTAAGCGGGATCCGAACCCGCGGCCAAGAGAAGCCCCGGAATACGAATCTAGATCGCTAACCCTTATGTTATGCCTGTAGTCATATGATAATAAGAAGCTTATCTGAAGGGTGACACATACGGAATGAAAACAGACTTTTACAAACAAAGTAGGATAAGGGACATGGTATACTTAGCAACCTGGTTGTTGTGTGTTTCCTTGAATGTTTGTGCGAGATCGTGCATATTTGCTTGCTTTCCGCACAAAAAACAATACGCGGTAAGTGTGAAATACCACATTCAGTATTCCCAACGTAACACACATAACAATTTCCCTCTTCTTACCGCTTAAGCGCCACATTCATTTTACTGCTTTAGGCTTTTAACTTATTATTTTTAGAGACGTTTAACATAGTAATAATTATAAATTGGAAACTTACCACTGCAATTTCACCTAAATTGTATGATTAATTATTGTTTTTAAATATTTGCAAAAATTAAGTAAAGTCTACTACTCCACGAAACTTATTGCATTCCTGATACAAGTAACATTAAGGAAGCCGTGAAAAAATCAACAAGATTCCAGATGCCGATGTTATTACTGCAATATGTTATATAAATAATATTGTTGAAATATTAAAATGAAAAATAAATCATTACATAACCTTACCGTTTGTTTTAAGTTCGCATTTATAGACTGGGAAAAAAAAAAGAGAGACGTATATCACGGCCTGCTGGAGTATAGTAAACATAGAAAACATTTTATAGCAACAATGTTGAAGAAAGATATTTTGGTTTTCCGAAGTTGCCGTCATTAAACAGAAACCAAGATGGAGATTTCATTGCAACTAATTAGAAAATCCGTCTTTCAGGTATGTAATAAACGATCTTTGGACAAAATAATGTACGATACACGAGCGGTATGTTTGTTTTCATGTTCTGGGAAATTACAAAAGCTCAACTACGTTTCGCTTTTTCAATCTTTTCCTCGACCATGAAAACGTCAACATACCGCTCTTGTAACGCATATTACTATTGTGTTGTGTAGAGACTAGAAAGAATAAGTTGGACAAAATAAAGTTAATTTTGTAATTAAATTTAACACAAACATAAAGCATGAAACATGAAAATTGAAAACCAAAAAGAATGTATGCCTTGCTTTCCTTTACTTGGTTATTTAATGACGCTGTAGCAACTACTTTGCTATTTAACGCCGATGTAATTGGTAATATTGAAATACAGGGACATCATTTTATTTTTACTTCAATTTTTATTGCACCTGAGTTTTTGAATGCACTTCACTCCCGCGCCTTCTACTAATGAAGTTCAACCGTTCACACAGATCCAAGACCGCATATACAGTCATAGTAGCCTTACGGTCATAATAAACAGTATGTTCCAAAAATATGTTCGCGTTTTCCAGTGACGAAAGAACTTTCAATATTGAATCATTTTCGCACAGGTACTGTCGTCCATTTGCCTACGTCGCATCCCGGTTTCCCCCACCCGCTTCTATTCGCCTCTCTGTAAGGAATTGGACGTCTACGTAATATTATACACATACATTTGTTTAAAATAACTCAAATAGAAGGATTTTACTAAAGATGTTACTAAATAAAAGGGCCTCGTCAAGTAAGTAACTGTCACGTGATTTCCCCCCTGTCTACGACTCTACGACATAACCACTTGGACGGACAGTGGTTAGCATGTCTGAGTAATTTTATCTTTGCGGGTCGGGCAGAAGTGAAGATTGAATTTACAGTACATAAGTTACTCTTTTATAGAGTAGGTGCAGAATTATTTGAATATGAGTTACTCATACGAAGTACGAACCTGATGATTGGAATTACGTACAATAGTGTATAGTGCGATAATATGCACATTAGAACTGAAGCCTGTATCGAAATGAACACGCACCATTTTCAAAAATGTGTTTAAATATCCATATTATGATTATTTTTCAATTTAACTTCATTCTCTATATTGTACGCTAATGTGCTGTAGACAGTATAATATACATTGCATAACGTCAGCATGGGTAGCTCAGTTCGTGAGTAAAAACACTCATTGTTAATACTATACTGTATTTTGATTAAACAAAAACCTAATGAAAATTATCAAACTCAAAATCGCGATAGTTCCTAGTTTACGTAAATGGACGAACTACTTTTCTTCCCTCCTATACCTAGTAAAGTGATTTGTTTGTATATTACGTCAGTACCATCGAACTCCAGTCGTGGAAGGGGGTAGCAAACGGTGTTTCCGGTTCTCAATCATAGATCCAAAGGTATAGCCAGGTTAATATTAGAAATTTTAGTAAAAATAAAATGATGTCCCTGTAGTAGTTGGCGAGATAAAAGATTCGCCATAAATTGCCTGACATTCGCCTTACTGTTGGAAAAACCTCGTAAAAACCCTAATTATTCCAAGCGGGAATCAAACCCACGCAATTCCGAATTAACAGACAAACGCGCTACCGCCGCTGGCTAATTCCCTTACTACAGAAATATAATCTAAATCACGACAGATGATAAAAAAATAAGTCATTGAAAATGGGGATAGAAAATGCTAGTTTCCAAATAAGCTATTGTCTTTCACTACTAAAACTTCTAATCTCATTCTTGTCTGTAGTTTAGCCTATATCATCGTCACCGTGTGAGATAGGTAAAGCCATTTCACCAGGTACGTTTTTGTTGTGAGAAAGAATGAATGTCTGGCAGGTGTGAAAACATTACTACCTGCGATATGCATACGTTATGAAGGTTTTTACCTTCAACATAAAAAGGAGACATGCCGTACTGCATAGAACGTTTTTGCTATAACCGTAAAATTTCAAATTGTACTATACATTCAATAAGGGGAACACGAAAGGTGATATAATACACGAGAGCGAAATCGCTATCAGAATAAGAAGTCATAATTTTATATGTATATGGTACAATAAAAGGAACGATGGTGAAAAGGAAAATTTGGTAAAGGAAAATAAAAGTCTTTCAGCATGTTTCAAGACATATACAAAGAATTGTTGCGTGTCACAGGGGAATCGGAGTAGCCAGATAAAATTCTTGTGTTGCCTTTACCATGGGCTCGCATAACAAACGTTGTAAATTGGGATTGGTTAGAATTAGTTTAGTAAACATGTTAGTAGGTCGAAGAAAATACAAGAAAGAAATAAAACCTACACTGGACCTTGACTAACAGCAGTTATACTGGGTGTTCATTTCAAAGTGTGTCATGACGTCACTGTTGTTGGGTCACCGATTTGAAGCGAGTTTCAGCTTATATGTTAGAGAAGTTGCCTATTATTTAAGGCGTTCTTCAATCTGAACTTGAGAACGTGTACGGTATAACTTGAACGTCGTAGCAACAGATGGCGGTCTGTACGGTCTGTGTGCTACCATAACCTCTTTCGAACTGTGTTTTGCGCCGGCAAGTCGTACGTAGGGTTATTTGTTATCATCGGTTGCGTACGGTAACATTCCACAACACAAATCAAATGCTCCGTGTCCATGTTGACCGTCGAAGTTAATGTCAACAAATACGTAAGTAATCGTCTTAACCCTCTCCCCATATCCCGACAGTACATATTTCCAAACAGTTCACATTCCTGCCACTACCGGCGTTACCGTACGTATCGGTATGTACTCTTCAGAATGAACGCCGTACTTGCTAGGCAACTTTTCTGCCTCTTAGGTTATGCACCTCTGCGGAAGTGCAGGAAGATTGAATTCTCTAGGCTCATCGGCTAGCCACATGACGGCATACAGCGAGCCATGATACATTTTGAACTGAACACCCAGTACTAAGGTTGGATAAAAAGTAATGACAACAGTTCGATATTTCTGACTTGGCTTTATTCACAGGGGTACAACATTTACGTACCTTCTATATAGTCCCCCCCTTATTTATTACCTTTTGCCAAATGTTTGGAAGGCGTCGTACACTATCAGCGCGTCCATCTTTGTTGATGTTACGTATTGACCGCCTTAAAGCACGGTTTAAGTTCATCTCTGGTATTGTACCGGGTCCCTCGCAGTGGTTCTTTCACTTTGGTGAAAAGATCGTAATCGCATGGATCATATCGGGTGAGTACGGTGGATGTTCCAGTAGTCCGCGTTTTCCGTCTGCCTTGGAGGTACAGCGTGGTGCAGTATTACCCCTTCAATTTCATATGCCACAATGAACATCACTTTCACATCCCTGCCTTCCCGGAACGCTTTAACCCATCGTGCCACTGTGCGATATGGCAACGCTGCATCGGCATATGCTTCATGCAGTCCCTGAAAACATTCTTGTGCACTACGACCTCGTGTCACTTCAATTTTGATCCAGGAAAGTTCCTCTAGTTTTGTAAACGTGGTATTAGGGCGCTCGCACTATCCCTATGAAAGTCAACGTTCTACACAGCGCAGTAGATTGACAGAGTACTGTCGCCGCTGGCTGCACTAACTCGTCTAACAGCCCTTGATCATTTCCACACAGCTGGCAACTCTCGAACGCACCATCGTCACGTGACAGCAGTGTTGCCATTACTTTTTATCCAACCTATGTATGTACAATGATGAAGGATGGATAGAACGGAGAAACATTCTCTCCGTCACCGGAACCCGAACCAGGGTTTTCAGCTCTATGTGCTGACGCTTTATCCACTAAACCAAACCGGATTCCAGTTCCGATGTCGGATAGAATCCCCTCAGTTTAAGTTCTATCTCTCAGTTTTTCCCTTTGGTGGCCTACTCTCATGTAATGTATCACAGAATATGTGACAGTGGCACAATATCCAACGCACTAAGTACAGACGTGCACTCATTATGAGTGACTAAGTGGCCGGGATCCCACGGGTTGAGCGCCGTCTTGAATCACTAAGTGATTACTTACGCATATCATATTATTATGATATACCGAAGTACATATGATATTTCCGTGCATGAATTCTGCGTTATCATGTGATGAAAGATGGATAGGTGGATAGTTATATGTCCGCCATGTTGAACATTTTTCCTTGGATAAATAGATATCCAACCATCTATGACTGGATAAATTATCCAATAAATTAGAACAGGATAAAATGTCGAGGTTGGAACAAAACCGGTCATTTTCACCGAAAACAAAAAATGTGTTTTTCATGGTTTCAGTATGTTCAGAGAGGCATCTTTCTGAATATGTTACAGTCTTTATTCCAACACGGCCATTTCCATGAGAAACAGTATGATAAAATCAGTATTACCAATAAAAACCGGATAATTCCATATCATAGGCTACTAATGCCGATCTTCATTGTCTTTGTCGTATCAAAAACGGACATTTCCAACACTTTGTATGTGTTGCAATCACCAATCATTTCAAAATCGATCATTTCCACTTCTATGTGCAAGTGACTAGTATGGTTTACAGCTATAAATGTCAAATAGCTTTTTCCGAATAAAAGTGAGCATTTCCATCATATTTCCAAACGAAACCGGGCATTTCTAAATACTTTTGTCTATAAAATGCACGAAAATAACTAAAACCATGATTATTGGCACCATTAGAATAACGGACGTAGCATGCACGACACATAAAATTGTCGTTCACTTTGGGGTAAAGTGAAGACTCGATACAGTTTTTCCTATTTCCTGAAAAAAATACTAATTAAATTGGAACACTCAAGTAACACACATTTGCAAAAAAATATTTTCTCAACTTCACTCCTTGTTCCATATGAAAGAATTTCTACCACTTAGTCTAAAAAAAAAAAAAAAAAAAATCTTATTCAGACGCTTGTAATGCCCCATTTTGATTATTGCGATTCCTTGCTAACTAATGTAAGTTCACTCATAGCTGAGAGACTACAACGTGTTCATAATGTGTGCATACGATTCATCTGCAATACTCGTAAATTTGACCATATAACACCTTCCCTCCAGTTACTTTCATGGGTGCGTCTGAAGGAACGAAGAACAATACATTCACTGTCTCTTTTATTTAGAATCATGCATACTTCTACTCCGAATTATCTGTTATCGCGCTTTCAATTTCCTACAACTCTTCGAAACCGACATCAAGCACTTCTTTCTATCCCTCATCATAGAACGTCTTTATACTCATCTTCCTATACTTCAGAAATACCTCGCCTCTGGAATTCGTTACCTAATGACGTCAGGGACTGCCGGGCTTTATCACAATTCAAAATTAAATTGAAAAATTTTGTCTTAGTTAATATTTTTATGTATTGCTAGAAGTATTGATTTGTGTTTTTTCTTCTTTTTCTTTTTTAATCTAGATTAAAATTCCAAGTTTCTTTTTTATGTTAGTTAATTAGTTAGGATACAATTAATTATGATACTTAATCACTCATTTAAAGTTTGTGTGACTGCAACCTGTGTATATTTTTGTGTGGCTTTACTTTGTTTATAGTGTGGTTTTCTCTCTCTCTTTATTTCTTGTGTAGCTTTATTTTGTATATAGTGTATTTTTTTCTGTTTATTTATATTATTGTATTTGTATTCCTGGTGTTGTGGAAGAGAAGGCCTGATGGTCTTAACTACACCAGAATAAATAAATAAATAAATAAATAAATAAATAAATAAATAAATAAATACATAAATAAATACATAAATATATAATTTTAATAATGACCGGTTTTTATCGATTATCTTGAGTTTGTAGAAACAGATTTTCATATTTATCAAGAAGATAAGAAGTTATCCAACGTTCTAGAAACCTGCCGGACGTCGCTCGAAGTGTTGGACGAATAATGGAAAGTTAAGAAAAATTATTCTTAAAAAGATTAAGATATTTCTTAAGATTTCTGACTCTTCAATGGCTATAATGTAGTTCACAACAAAGCTCGAAATGAATAGAGTTTCTCTAAGTCTTAATCAATGTATTTATGTAAGTTTCTTAGCTCATCGGAAGACTTGTTTTATAGGCTATTTAAGATAGCAAATAGAGTGTACGGACCAGATAGCCGTCATACGTCCAGGATCCGAACTTCATGAAGCACGTCTGCTCGTCGAACGGGAAGTACTCGACATCGATCTCGCAGAAGGACTTGTAGATGGCCGGCGGCTTCCACACTACCTTCCCCGTGTGGTGCAGGATCGCTTTAGTCATTATCGTCACCTCGTAGTTGCCGTCGGCGCTGAAAAACACAAACACAACCGACTGAAAACAACAAACCCTGGCCACCATACATTCACAAACATTAACTTGTATACCATGAAAATAATAGTACCGTAAAATGGGGCGAATAGGAACGAATTTTTACCATAAAATTTACTTAGTCTTACGTTATTAAAAAAGTGTAAAATTGTTAAAAAAAAAGGCATATGCCTTCGACAGACGGCCCGTTTCAACGCTATGTCACGTCATCCTCAGTGTCTCTTGAACCACTGGTGATCTTGACTCTACGATGTGCATTTGTCGATGGTAGGGGTGGGGGTGTGTTGCTCCTATGGTGGGGGTTGGCTGTTTGTGTGTTATGATGTATTATGACGTCGAATAATGTGTGTGTATTGAACAGCAATTGTGTGTTAAGTGTATATTGTGGGTATGCTATTGTATTCTTATATATTTCGTATTGTTCTATAATGTTTAACTGTGAAATTTTTGGTGTGATGTGTAAAATTTCCATATCTGTTTCTATATCATTGTAGTCATGATTATTGTTGATAATGTGGTCTGCGTAATTTGATGTGATGTAGGGTTTGGTTACAGCTTTAATATGTTCATTATATCTTGTGTGAAAGGATCTTCCTGTCTGTCCCATGTAAAAATGTGGGCAACTATTGCATTTTAGTTTGTAAACTCCAGTTGAATTATATTTATTTGAATGTTTAATGTGATTATTTAGATATTTCTGTGTTGTGTTAATTGTTTTGTATGCTATCTTGTATTTTAGTTTTCTGAATGAAGTTGCAATTTTGTGAGTATTGGTATTGTGATATGTTAATCTTATATATTTATTCTCACCTGGTGTTTGTGTTGGTTTGTTCTGTTTTTGTTTTGCCTTTTTTATTAGTGTGTCTATTATGTTAGGGTTGTATCCATTGTCTTGTGCTATATATTTTTACAAATGCACATCATAGAGTCAAGATCACAGTGGTTCAAGAGACACTGAAGATGACGTGACATAGCGTTGAAACGGGCCGTCTGTCGAAGGTATATGCCTTTTTTTTAAAACAATTTTACACTTTTTTAACGTAAGACTAAGTAAATTTTATGGTTTTAACAAAGTGTTAACGAGAACTTTAATCAACGAATTTTTAATATATTTTATTTCTTGTTTGTATTTATTAACACTACAATTGGGTATAAACCCGGTAGCAGTGATATATAATATACAATAATACCATTAAAATTATACAATAATTACAGCAATAAAAGAAAAATAAAAAAATAAAAAAAAATAAATAAAATAAAATAAAATAAACCTAAATTTCTAACTATAAATAAATAGATACAATAAATCTAGGACTATAAATAAAAACTATTCTATAATAACGCCTACAATAAGCAAAAGTAAACCTAACTTATAAGTGCTTCTATTTCACCCAACTATTACCAATTTAAGTAATTATATATCATCTAAATTATTTACAAATCAACTTAATTACATATCATCTTAATTAATTACATATCACCTTAATTTATTTACATATCAACTAAATTACATATCATCTTAATTAATTACATATCAACTTAATTAATTACATGAACAACTTAGATAATTACCCTGTCCTACAATTACATTTTCAGTCTAATCTTCTCAACCTTTCCTTAAATGTATTCATTTTGAAAGGGACCACCCTGAAAGATTGCCGCAGGTAAGCTGTTCCAGTCTACTATTGTGCGGTTAACAAAGGAAAATTTTGCCACGCCCGTTCTTTGTTTTCTACATTTAAACTTCCTAATGTGATCTTTGTGTCAAAGAGTAAATCAATTTTAAAACTACGTTGTATCCCACACGAAAATGGCCCAAAGTCCTCACTAGAACAGGGGATATTTCGGCAGACGGGTAACATCAATAGTCACTTCAACTCCGTTACGTTAAATGACTCGGACCTGACATCAAAGACCGCATTATCGAAGTGTGAGTGCCATGCTATATCATTATGCTCACTCGGCACGTCACCCACGGTTGTTTGTTGTTGATGGTGCGTGTGTGACCAGTTGCAGATATGTCACCCACTGCTCTATGTGTTACAATAACGTAATGTCACGTATCAGCTTCAAGTCAATAAAGCAAAGGACCTGCGACATGAAACATAAGAACCAAATTGCAAGTATCGCTCCCGAGAGTGCACTTGACATACACTGCCTCATACTGTTGAAATCTAAAATACGAGGGAGGATCGGAAAGTAACGTTCAACAGTTTTTATGCAAAATATTTAACAGGTAAGAAAAATAAATCATGCACAAATTGCTACAAGTTTTATCTATTTTTCGACATATGAACCAAGTCTCTCGACATATTTTTTCCATCGTGACACCAATTTGAATATAATATATTACCAGACAGTGGATGCGGGATGACTTAACGAAAAGTGAAATTGTTTCGTATCAGTGTATATGGCAAGTGCCGCGTCGTCCGTCTTTTGTGTACCTGGCGAGTACAGCAGCGTACAAAACGAAGGAACCCCGGTCCGTTCATAGTAACATTGCAACGCAATGTGTGCAATTGTGTTATCCTGCTCAAGTATTTAGTACGAGTTGAATATGTTGCGCTGATCCATTCATAATGTAGAAGGCAAAACGTTAAATTCGCTCAGAGATACGAAATGCAATTAAGAAGTATTAAGAGTGACATTGTATGTATTAACGAAGACAATATCGTGTGTAATGTATGTAAAATTGAAATAAAAACCAGAACAACTCTGGCTATAGAGAAACATTGCAACAGTACATCGCACAGGAAATGCGTTGAAATGAAATCTAAGGAACCATCATCATCATCATCATCATCATTTAGTTGTGCGGGTCTAAACGATATGTGCAACATGATGCTCAGTGCAAATATTCCTCTAAAAATTGAGCGATCCCCATTTTAGGGGATTTCTTCAGAAATTCTTTCGATACAAAAACTGTTTAAGCGATAGGCGAAGACGATTCAGCTTCGAAAACTTACGAGGATATATCATCGTGTACTGCAACGATGGTAATTGGATCAATGATGACGAGGACTGAACCTTGCAAGGAATGTACTACAGTACGTTATTTTTTTTCCTTCTGACTGCACGGAGATACCGTAGCATGTTGACGTCGTCTGTTTACGTTTAAAATCTGTTGAGCCAATGGTCTGAATGAAAAAAAAATGTAACATATAGTAAATGTCCACCTACATTCAACGATAAGTCATCCCGGATCCAGTGTCTATATATTGCACATAGAACTCAGTTTCCTAGCATAGACACCTGCGCACGACCGATTTCACTTTTTCATTCGAGCGGAAGCGTTGCCCTCCTTGGAATTACTTCATTGGTCCGAAGAGATGGAAATCGGATGGTGCAAGATCTGTACTGTAGGATGATTGATTCAACACCATCCAGCAAAATTTCTCAATTTTTCCAGGAAAAGAATCTGCAACATGGAGACGAGCATTGTCGTGAAGAAGTCTTAAATTTGTAGCATCTCTGTTAGGACGTTTGTTTTGAAGGACACGACGCATATATGTCAATGTTTAAGCAGCTCTTCACACATAGACGATACAGTACAGTGCGTGTGAATAGTCGCTACACAATCCATTAATGAATGCATATTAACATATCTACATGAGAATTAGACAATCTTACGAGGATTATTCTTTAAAGAAGAGTGCTATACGTACAGGTAGAGTGTCAACACTCGGAGGTTTTAGTTGCAAGTTAAGGTTTATAAAGATTCTTATGTCCGGTAAACCGAACAGTAGTTCACATTTAAAGCATTCCCTTGCAGCGTTTCCAACCATGTTAATAGAATTTTATTCACAAAGGAACCAGGAAGTGATACTCACTTGTTGTACAACACGATGTCGGGCAGCCAGATGTGTTCTGACGGGACGTGCAATGTGTCCACACCGCCGTAGTCATCCGGATTCCATTTCAGCTTGTAGTCGTTCCATTCCTGAAACATGTCCAGAAATAACAGCTCACATTTTAACATATTATGTATTTTCTATTTGGCGGATCTCATTCCTCTTCTTAGAATAAAGGGCGAAACATTTAAAACAGTGAATGCTACATCTTTTTTATTTAAATGTGAATACTTTTCAGCTCTCCAGTCCCTTACTTACTTACTTACTTACAAATGGCTTTTAAGGGACCCGAAGGTTCATTGCCGCCCTCACATAAGTACGCCATCGGTCCCTATCCTATGCAAGATTAATTCAGTCTCTATCATTATATCCCACCTCCCTCAAATCCATTTTAATATTATCCTCCCATCTACGTCTTGGCCTCCCTAAAGGTCTTTTTCCCTCCGGTCTCCCAACTAACACTCTATATGCATTTCTGGATTCGCCCATACGTGCTACATGCCCTGCCCATCTCATACGTCTGGATTTAATGTTCCTAATTATGTCAGGTGAAGAATACAAAGCGTGCAGTTCTGCGTTGTGTAACTTTCTCCATTCTCCTGTAACTTTATCCCGCTTAGCCCCAAATATTTCCCTAAGCACCTTATTCTCAAACACCCTTAACCTATGTTCCTCTCTCAGAGTGAGAGTCCAAGTTTCACAACCATAACGAACAACTGGTAATATAACTGTTTTATAAATTCTAACTTGCAGATTTTTTGACAGCAGACTGGATGATAAAAGCTTCTCAACCGAATAATAACACGCATTTCCCATATTTATTCTGTGTTTAATTTCGTCCCGAGTGTCATTTATATTTGTTACTGTTGCTCCAAGATATTTGAATTTTTCCACCTCTTCGAAGGATAAATCTCCAATTTTTATATTTCCATTTCGTACAATATTCTGGTCACGAGACATAATAATATACTTTGTCTTTTCGGAATTTACTTCCAAACCGATCGCTTTACTTGCTTCAAGTAAAATTTCCGTGTTTTCCCTAATCGTTTGTGTATTTTCTCCTAACATATTCACGTTATCCGCATAGACAAAAAGCTGATGTAACCCGTTTAATTCCAAACCCTGCCTGTTATCCTGAACTTTCCTAATGGCATATTCTAAAGCGAAGTTAAAAAGTAAAGGTGATAGTGCATCTCCCTGCTTTATCCCGCAGTGAATTGGAAAAGCATCAGCTAGAAACTGAACTATACGGACTCTGCTATATATTTCACTGAGACACATTTTAATTAATCGAACTAGTTTCTTAGGAATATCAAATTCAATAAGAATGTCATATAATACTTCCCTCTTAACTGAATCATATGCCTTTTTGAAATCTATGAATAACTGATGTACTGTACCCTTATACTCCCATTTGCTCTCCAGTCCCTAATGCACTGAAATTGATTGGCTTCCTATACGTGCACCAAAACTCTCTACGTAAATTTATTATTAATCGTAAGTAGTCTCTGAAATGTCAAACAACAGTGGCTTACAAATAGGCTTACTATGTGGGAAATCTTTTGGAATGCGTTTCAGTCATTCTACGTGTTGTTTCTCTTTCCGTTTGGTAGCTGTCATTTCTTGAAGACTGAATAACTTTAAGCATTCTCTTCTTTTCATTTCTCTTTAGGTCTGTGTATATTTATTATATATTGTTTATGATTCACTGCCATTTCCTTGTAAATTTATCTTTCTCCGAATCTTCAGAGGCGTTAAAACTCTTTAGCTATCATTTCCATTACCTGACAGCTTCTTCAAACTACACGTTAAATACGGTAGGAGATAAACTACAGACATATCTTATTTCAAAGTCATTAATTAATTTATAAAATTCTTTATGACGTTGTATTGTAGCATATTTCAGTGTCAGCGTAGATATTTCTGATGACATCCATTAAATCTTATGGGACAATTGGTGCTTATATAATTTCAGAAACTTTATCCCTTCCTTTGTCATCAAATGCTTTAACATACAGTAGGCTTTCTTTGAATTTGAAAAAAACTGTGTATACGATCTTCACTAAACCTTCATTTTATTATATTACTAGCCGTACCCGTTCGCTCCGCTGCACCCGTTAGAAATAAATATAAAGTAATTACATAATAAAAATAGGACATTTGATCCAGGGAACATTCGTGTTTGATAGAAGGATAAATCGTTTAATATGTTACTTAATATAAATTGAATTAAAAGATTAAAATGCGATAATTGGTAATAAAAATTAGTTTAGGAAATACAGGAAACGAATATACAGAATAGCCTATCAAGTTTTCTGTGCATAAGAATCTATTTTAATCTTACCTGTCCTCGATTCACTCAGAAGTTACTGTAATAACATTCTAGCATTATGTCCATCTAGAGAAACTACACTTTCCAATGGTGAAATAATAATTTATTATACAAATCGGTTAATTTAGCTTCCGATATTACTTCATACAAACACAGAAACATTCTCTGTAGGCTATATTTCATAGCTTTCGATTGTTGCTGTCCAAGGCCCCTTATAGACGAAGTCATTTGTTTATTTCATTACACGGCCTTAGATGGCAGTTATTTTAATTTTAAAACTCATTTATCTCATTAAATATCAGTCCTATGAAAATTTTTGAAGGAATAAAACTTACCGAAAATTATTTTTAAAGAAATTTTTGTTATGTAATATTTTTCACAAAAATCAATAATAAGCGAGATATTTCGATTTATTTAATTTAGGCCCCCTTATAACCCCCCTTTTAAATAATGTATTTTGAATGCCATATAGCCTAAAATCTATGTTACAACAAACTTAATTTATATTCGAATTTTCATCGAAATCCGTCCAGCCATTATCGCGTGAAAAGGTAACAAACATACAGACAGATAGACAGACATACAAACAAAAATGTCAAAAAAAGCGATTTTCGGTTTCAGGGTGGATAATTATATATGTTAGGACCAATTATTTTTGGAAAATCGAAAATTACCAGAAAAATTTCGGGTACAGATTTATTATTACTATAGATATTGCTTATGATTCACTGCCATTTCCTTGTAAATTTATCTTTCTCCGAATCTTCAGAGGCGTTAAAACTCTTTAGGTATCATTTCCATTATCTGACACCTTCTTCAAACTACACGTCAAATACGATAGGCGATGAACTGCAGGTATATCTTATTTCAAGAACATTAATTAATTATTTAAAATTCTTTATGACGTTGTCCTGTAGCATATTTCAGTGTCAGAGTACATATTTCTGATGACATCTATTAAATCTTTTGGGACACCTCGTGTTTATACAGAGTGTTTCCGAGGTGGTGTTACAAACTTTCAGGGATGATGGCGAAGGGCACATGTATCAATTTGAGATAAGAAACCCTGGTCCGGAAATGACTGAGTCGAAAGTTATAAGCAAAAATAGTTGTGTGGAAATGGAATTGTAATTTGGAACCACGTGCCCTCCTTACCTTAACTTTTGGAACAATCGTGGAAAAATTATATGGGCCGGATGTCTCCTACATGGGTACTTGCACCGATACAATCTGTGAGCTTGTCTACTGTTCCCATTGGCTCATCCGTATTCGAAAATCAGGTCTGCATATTCCGCTCTCATGTACTTCTCCATTTCACTAGGACTGATCGACTGGACACTGCAACTTGTACACATACACTGCTGTCTACAGACGTGCATATCAGGATCGACCATGTCCGTTACACATTACGCTATCTGCATTGCTTTAGTGTAGTTCCCTGTCCCCATCCCTCAGACAGCTCACTGAATGAAATACTGTAAGTAGACAACGTAAACAACGTCAGATGAATACAATATGTGTAAGATGTACAGATAAATACACATAAATAAGGTGTACAGAGGAATAAAATTATTTCATTTCCACAGAACTATTTTTGCTTGTAACTTTCGACTCAGTCATTTCCGGACCAGGGTTCCTTACCTCAAATTGATACATGTGCCCTTCGCCACCATCCCTGAAAGTTTGTAACACCAACTCGGAAACACCCTGTATAATTTCAGAAAATTGATCTATTTGTATGGTCCACTCCTGTGGACCCCCCAGTTGTAATACCTTCATTTCATTCAGACGCTAAATAACCTAGATGTTGATACAGCGTCGTAAAATAACCCAATAAAATAAAAAAATAAATCTATTTGTATGCCATCAAATGTTTCAACAAAACCTATGAAAAGGAGATGCAAAAGATTTTCTTTTTAAATAACTGATCTCAAAACTTATTTCTTGACATGTTTTTTTTATTTCATTATTCTATTATATTATACTCCACACATATATAAATTTAATAAAATTTTGAAATATTTCAATCTTCACTATTTCATTGTATCCTTTGTAATATTCACGTAATACCCAATTAAAAGTCATAAGAAGTAAGAAGTAAGGATTATGAATGAAAACTCAGGAAACCCTAGTTTGTAACTGAAGATAAAATTTAGAGGTATCAACAAAACTGGAAATGCTACTTAAATAGAAGAATAGAAATGAAATATAGAGAAAAAAAACATATTTTATAGTATAAATATGATATAATATGAGGACTTTAGAAGCCAGAACAGGTTACATGACCTAAGCAATTAACTTGACGTTTACATCATTTAACTTCTTATGCTATGGTATTTAATATTTCGATATTACTCGTACATATACGTGAAATGCCTTACAAAATAATGCAATACTGTTAATTTCTATTATTTATTTGAACCTTTAAAATCCTCCGAATGTGAATATGTTCTCTATTTTGTGAAATTAATAATTCTGTGACCTGCAAGTCCACAAACGTCTATTTTAATTAACCCTTTCGACCTGACACGGCAAATATTTCCTCCAGCCGATGTTAGCGACACTTTTTACATTTCGCAGTTTGACCCTTCACGTATTCCTTTAACGATAGCGCTATAACCAGAGCTGTAAAATGACTTCTAACTGAATTTTTATGACGTCTCTTTCCAGAAAGCCAGGTCAGAGTCGTAACAATGTGCGTGGGACATAAAAGATCATGCTCAGAACATCCTGGAGAAAGTTTTGTGTAGATATTAAGTTCGTCACGATTGCTGAACTATTGCAGTGTCCTAAACTGTATCTGCAACAGAAAGTTCCATAATGAAATTCAGTTCCATTCAATCAATTAAAATGGACACCTGTGTCCCAGTTTAACTTTCAACTATTTTAAGCGGCAAACGGGACGAATTTAGATGGAAATTACTTAATATACCATTATGTAGCCGTGGTGCGGTGTATTTTGTGGAATAGTGCATTGCTTCCAGTTTAGTAATCATGTTTGTACAAAACAGTGTTGCTTTAATAAAACATTTATTACCGTAAACCCAGTTTCATTGTATTTATTTTTATAATCAATAGCGGAATATTATCTTTGCTCAGTTGTTTGCATTAGTTAAACGTAAGAAGTCCAACAAAGAAGGAGATCCCTTGCGTCACATACAGAGTAAACCATAAATAAAGTCATTAATTTCAGGAGGGTTACCTTTGAGATATTTCAAACAAAAATTTTAAAACAATTTTGTTACTTTTTTGCTTCCTTTTCGAGATAAAAATTGTTTTACATTCAACATATAAAAGCATATTTTGGGAAAGCCATTGATTTAATTCCCAATGTGCTCAGCCAATTTAGGAGAACAGTGAATTATAGATAGATATTTATTTGTCATCAACATTTATATTAGTTTTGGTGTACCACAACTAGAGCGGTGCATTATGAAAATAAATGGATGAAAGAATTTTAGTTTTGCCTTTTATACAGGGTGTTAAAAAAGTATCCAATATTTTAGGAGGTGATAGTATGCATCAAAACAAGAAAAAAGTCCACACCTGTGGAGTATCGGTCAGCGCGTCTGGCCACGAAAGCAGGTGACCCGGATTCGAATCGCGGTCGGGGAAAGTTACCTGATTGAGGTTTTTTCCGGAGTTTTCCCTCAACCCAATACGAGCAAATGCTGGATAACTTTCGGTGCTGGACCCCGGACTCATTTCACCGGCATTATCACCTTCATTTCATTCAGACGCTAAATAACCTAGATGTTGATACAGCGTCGTAAAATAACCCAATAAATAAAAAAATAAATAAAAAACAAGTACAATGTCTAATTAACACGGGTCCTACAACACATAGACTACTTTCTGAGATCTGAACACTTGTTCATAGGAGGTGCTCAATGTGACATTCATTTATGGCGATGCATTTTTCTGCCCTAAAATACAGCAAGTTACCAAATAATCATACCGTAGTTGACACCCCTGGCATGAAATACTGATACGTCGCAAGGAATACTGAAAAGAAAAGATTGGTTGCGGATATGAGCGGGGTTCAGCAGCGATGGTGTTGTGAATTTTTGTAACCAGCATGTGTGGGCTGATGAAAATCCCCATGCAATTGAAGAAACAAGGCATCAGCAACGATTCTCAATCAACGTATGGGCAGGCGCTCTTGGCGATAGATTAAGGGCCATACGTGCTACCACGGAGATTAACTGGGGCTCGTTATCAGGATTTTATAATTAATGTATTGCCTACCTTGCTGGAGTATGTGCCATGTCAGCAACGACTACAGATGTGGTTCATGCATGATGGCACACCAGCACATTTTTTCCGCAATGAACGTGAACACCTGACGCCGACATTTTAGGACCGCTGGATTGATTGGGGAGACCCCACACCTTGGCCTGCTCGTTCCTCAAATCTAAATCCCCTAGACTTTTGGTTATCAAGAACAACCATGTCAATTTCAAAGAGTGTAGGATTCCTTACGCCGAAGGGCAGAGGAATGCATTGCCATGAATGGACGTCACATTGAGCACCTCATATGAACACGTTTTCAGATATCGGAAAGTGTGTGTTGTAGGACCCATGTTTATTAGACATTTTTTCTTGTTTTGATGCAAACTAGTACCTCCTAAAATATTGGGTACTTTTTCTTAACACCCTGTATGTGCAGAAATTTTATCCGAACAAATATCTGCACATTTAAAGGACAAAGCTTATATTCTTTCAATCATCTATTATCATAATACATTGTTATCTTAAATTGACTGAGTATATTGGGAAGTAAATCAATGGCTTTCCAAAAACACACTGTGAAATGCTTCATATTAAACTATGTTTATCTCGGAAAGGAAGCAAAAACGAGCATGACTGTATTAAACTTTTTTTTTAATATCTCAAATAATAACTCCCTGAAGTTAATGACATTACTTACAGTTCAACATGTATATTTTTGTCTGATGATAGAACTTGAGTCGCAGATGACGAAAAATTCTTAATCTATACTAATAATAAATCTGTAGCCGAAATTGTTCTGGTAATTTTCGATTTTCCAAAAATAATTTGTCCTAACATATATAATTAACCACCCTGAAACCGAAAATCGCTTTTCTGAAATTGTTGTTTGTATGTCTGTCTGTATGTTTGTTACCTTTTCACGCGATAATAGCTGAACCGATTTCGATGAAAATTGGAATATTAATAAAGTTCGTTGTAACTTAGATTATGGGCTATATGGAATTCAAAATACATTATTTAAAAGGGGGGTTGTAAGGGGGCCTGAATTAAATAAATCGAAATATCTGGCTTATTATTGATTTTTGTGAAATATGTTACATAACAAAAGTTTCTTTAAAAATGATTTCTGATAAGTTTTATTCTCTGAAAATGTTCATAGGACTGATATTTAATGAGATAAATGAGTTTTAAAATTAAAATAACTGCCATCTAAGGCGGTGTATTGAAATAAAAAACAAATGACTTCGTCTATAAGGGGCCTTGGACACAACAATCGAAAGCTATGGAACATAGCCTACAGACAATATTTCTGTGTTTGTATGAAGCTAAATTAACCGATTTGTATAAATAATAATTATTTTATCATTGGAAAGTGTAGTTTCTCTGGATGGACATAATGCTATAATGTTATTACAGTAATTTGTGAGTGAATTGAGGACAGGTAAGATTAAAATATCTTCTTATGGACAGAAAACTTGATATGTTATTCTGTATATTCATTTGCTGTATATCTGATAATGTTTATGAACATATTCATTTTTATCTCAGAGAATTAACGAACAACGAGAGTGTATTGATTTAGTATGCAGTAATAGTACGTTAGCTTAGCGATCCATTATTTTATAATTCAAATTTTAACTATGCTCAATTGAATCGTGTTAAAATACATAAAATACATATGCAATAAATGCAATGCAAAAAAATTGGGTAATGAGCCAAGCAGATTATGTTGCGCTGTTGTAAAAGTTGTTCCTCCTGAGATTCAACA
The DNA here is from genome assembly GCF_040183065.1 of Periplaneta americana. Taxonomy (NCBI): domain Eukaryota; kingdom Metazoa; phylum Arthropoda; class Insecta; order Blattodea; family Blattidae; genus Periplaneta; species Periplaneta americana. The sequence goes on along the minus strand of NC_091117.1, from coordinate 215,398,924 downwards.
GCTCCCACAACAAATTAAAAACTTTATAATTCGAGTACATCCGTTATCAACACACTTTTCCATAATATAATATAATATAAAAATAATAATAAATCTGTAGCCAAAATTTTTCTGTTAATTTTCGCTTTTCTAAAAATAATTGATAATAACAATTAAGAAACATGTTAAAGGAATTGCCATTGCACCAAATGAGTGGTCTCTGGATCAAAATGATCGCATTTTAATATTTTAAATACAATTTAAATTAAGTAACATATTAAACGATTTATCCTTCTATCAAACACGAATGTTCCCTGGATCAAACGTCCTATTTTAATTATGTAATTACTTTATATATATTTCTAACGGGTGCAGCGGAGCGCACGGGTACGGCTAGTAAATAAATAAATTTTGGTCTACCTGGAATCAGAAAAGTTATAGAATGACCTCACCTATGCATATGTCGCTTATATTACACAAATTCATTCTGTGAAATTTTTAAATTTTAGTTGGTTATTTAACGACGCTGTATCAACTACGAGGTTATTTATCTTCGATGAGATTGATGATACCGAGATGGTATTTGGCGACATGACCGAGGATTCGCCATAGATTACCTGGCATCCACCTTACTGTTGGGGAAAACCTCGGAAAAAACCCAACCAGGTAATCAGCCCAAGCGGAGATCGAACCCGCGCCCGCACGCAACTTGAGGCCGGCAGGAAAACGCCCTAACCGACAGAGCCACGCCGGTGACTATTATGTCAAATGTTTACAGATAAAGTGAACCTTAACGCTGAGCTACCATTTCAAATTCATTCATCAAGATTCTACTATGAAAGAAAAACCTCTCCTCACCACAAAGTAAACGTCGATTTATCTGAAACTTCCCCAATTATAAATCAAATCTCACTGGAATCATCAAAAGGGTTTCGATCTCCGCCTCCCTCGACACTGAAGCCAATATTCAGGCTACATAAAAGGAGACGAAGGAGAAAAGCAAATAAAAAGACAGAAAGAAAATGTCTTCTACTTTAAGTCTAGTACCTCCGCCAAAGCACCGTCTGAATGGCCTCAGGACTGAAAATACCCCTGCCAGCACATGTACTTATGTGGGAGAGAAAGGTTTTATTCTCCCACGGTAGTTTACACAGGAGATGATATCTTTAGCCGATGCCACCATTCAATCAATGCTGCTGCAGATAAATTCAATTCCACTGCACTCTTGTTGAAATAATTCCGATATTTGAGATATTTAAAATACGACTGTAACTCTAAGAAACACAATATAAATCGTGAAGAAATAGTACACATTTTATTTTTATTTTCATCAATTTATATTCGGATGACCATCTCGCTATCACCATTTAAATCAACACAAGACAAAAAGTTTCCAGTCGATGAAACGTTGTTAAATAGCTGATTAAAATATACAGGATGATTCATTAAGTTTTACCGCCACTTAAGAAGGTGTTTCCTGAGCAAAAAAAAAAAAAAAAAAAAAAATGTAAATAAAGAAATAGGATACAGTTAAGTCGCTACAGGTTATTGAAAATTTGAAATCAGAGCCAAATTTAATAATACCATTACAGAAAACGCAAAAAAAAAAAAAAGAATGGATACAGTTCCTAATCTTGTAACTGATTAGTAGGGCCGTGACATCGGTATATTTGTATTAGTCTGAGGTGAACATACGACGCCCCGGACAGAATGTAGTCGGAGTTTCAAGTACATGCAGCGGAAGCGGATTTGACACACGCATAAGCAAGCACGTTCCGTGTTTTGTATACGATTATTGCGTGTTATAAAATAAGACAATACAATTATTGTATATAAGGATTAATATCGAAAAGGTCTAAAATGCTAGTGAGGTTGAGAATAATTGTTGGAAATCATACTTAGATTGTCACAAATGTGGTAAAACATAAGTCTGAAAATATGTTTTTCTTTTTTATATTTAGAGTTTTGCATTACAGTTTTAGAATGCCGAAAACGTATATGGCGTACAATTTTGCTTTGCCTATATTTAACTGTTACATTAATTTATTTATCACATTAATTCCGTACCTTACTTTTCTTGCATGTTGTTCACCTGGTTTCGGTATGAGGTTAAAATCCCCAAACCAAAGTCATGTAAAAACTCAATAAATACTGCGTAGACGCAAAACTGGTGACTGTCATCTGTTGCACTAGTCGGGAACAAGCTGAAAATACGCTCATGGTCGTGCCTGTCATCTGTTGCAATAGTGGAGAACACGCTGAAAATACACTCATGTTCACCATTTCATTATCACTGAAGTAACAAGGTAAAATATTATTTTGTAAAAACTCAAAACTTAGACATTTAGTTACGGTCGAACAAAAACAGTTGTATGCATCTTGTCTATAATGGCAATTAACACGCTTACGTTCGCTTCATAAACATACTCGCGTCTTAATCATTACTATTCAGGGTCGTTGCATTATATACACTATTGTACAGGGTGATTCATGAGGATTTACCGCCACTTACGGAGTTTATTTCCGAAGACATTCTGAGTAAATCCTCGTGAATCACCCTGTATAATAATAACTTTTTAAATTTTACATTTCATATATTGGTATCCATTACATTGATCTCTGCATAACTACGAAAATAACACGAACACCTTAATGGTAGTATGATAATCTTTCGTAATGTTTGTTATGCTATTTACTACGAAGGTACTTAAAAATATTGGAAGCCTAAGGGGGCACGGTTGCAGAGAATGTTGAGAAGAACGGCTGTGAATAACTGGCTAGTAAGACTCGACAACCGTAGGCCTATTCAAGTAAGCTGGCAGAAGCACTGCGAGAAACTATACTCCATCGATAATGCAGATTACTCCTCATTATGTTTGTTACCATGGCGACGGGAAATGTGCCGCGGTTGTTCCGAAGGATGAATCTGATGACACGTATTAAAATGATCTTGGTGTTCTGTGCCCAGTAACATGCAGTACACAAGGTTCATAGGATTGGAGCACATATAGAAATGAAAACTGCAGCCCGCCTAAAGTTCAGATCTGAAATATAATATTTTAATGCTACTAAATTTGGTTAGTAGACCAACAGGCTTTGGAATGCAACAGTCCCGAGTTCAAACCCAAGCCCTGATAGGCATTTTTAACTACGAAAAAAACCTCGGAATCCATAACAAAATTACAAAACACCTCCACATATGCACAACACATCACAAATGCTAACCACACCCACAGAGACATCAACACAGACTTGGAAATACTACAAATCCAACCAAAAAGCCAGAAACTAAACACACTAGAACAATATGAAATACACAGACACACGAAAACACACCTCAACGAAATTCTCAACACACAACTCAACTTCAAAACACACACTCTTTGACTCTACACTATACCACACGAACGCACCCTCACAGGAAACAGAACAAGAGGCGCCAAGACCAACAACGACCAGTTCTGTAGATGACCCATAAATAGGTCGAAACATGTAAACGAGATACGTTGGAGTTTAAGAGGAGAGGATGGTATTTTTTGGTGAAACATGAGTAAATTAAAAAAATCTTTAAAATACTCTGTGATATGTGTGGAATGCATAACATAACATTTTGTGGGTATTTGTGCCCTTATCGGATGTTGAGTCGCCATTTTTAAACTTCCTGCGTTATGGATTTTTAAATCACTCGCCCACTTTTATTGTTGTTTCCGGTAAATTATATTTTCAAAATTTTTTTTTCTTTAAAATACCCTTTAATATGTGTGGAATGCATTGCATAACATTTTGTGGGTATTTGTACCCTTACCGGATGTTGAGACGTCATTTTTAAAGTTCCTGCGCTATGGATTTTAAAATCACACGCCCACTTTTATCGGTTTCCAGTAACTTCATTTTTTTTTGCTACCATTGCCAGACAAAAATGGATATAATTTCTGAACTATTAAAGATACATGCATGAATTTAGAACACACATTCTTTAGACTATTAGGAAACTTTTCTCTGTAACAGAATTTTGTTAATTGATTTCATTTTAAAAATACGTCCGTTTGTTTGGAAAAAAGGAAATCAGAAAATTGTTATTAAATTTTAATTGTTTATTTTACAAACGTAGGGACTAATATCAAAATTCTGTTACAGACAGTTTGTAGAACATGCTTTTGCAAATACATTGCAAAAAGCTATTTGAATCTATCTTTAAAAACGGTTTAGTTATATCGGTTTTAGTACAATCCTGCATTGGGTATATATTTTTTTTTTCAAATTTGGGCCCCCAAACAATTTTTTTTTTCAAAATATTTTTATTTGCTTGAGTTGCCACAGCTATGAGCTCTCTACATACAAAAAATTAATATTTTATACCAAATACGAAAAAAGTTTTAAAAAATACCATCCTCTCCCCTTAACACAGGAAAGTCTTATCACACATATTCCGAAGTGATACAGTGTTAAAAGTTGTGTAATCAAGATGTATAGTTCATTATTCTTTTGTGTAAGACTGTACCCCTTACTTACTTACTTACTTACTTACTTACTGGCTTTTAAGGAACCCGGAGGTTCATTGCCGCCCTCACATAAGCCCGCCATTGGTCCCTATCCTGAGCAAGATTAATCCATTCTCTATCATCATATCCCACCTCCCTCAAATCCATTTTAATATCTTCTATCTACGTCTCGGCCTCCCTAAAGGTCTTTTTCCCTCCGGCCTCCCAACTAACACTCTATATGCATTTCTGGATTCGTCCATACGTACTACATGCCCTACCAATCTCAAACGTCTGGATTTAATGTTCCTAATTATGTCAGGTGAAGAATACAATGCGTGCAGTTCTGTGTTGTGTAACTTTCTCCATTCTCCTGTAACTTCATTCCTCTTAGCCCCAAATATCTTCCTAAGCACCTTATTCTCAAAGACCCTTAACCTATGTTCCTCTCTCAAAGTGAGAGTCCAAGTTTCACAACTATACAGAAAAACCAGTAATATAACTCTTTTATAAATTCTAACTTTCAGATTTTTCGACAGCAGACAAGACTGTACCCCTCATAAAAATAATGTACAACATTTATTGACGACATCGAGATGACAACGTCTTCAATCTTTGCCTGTAAATTAGGCCAGAGGAACTGTCTTAATGAACCTATAGTGTAATGGTATAAAGTTTTTTGATCAGGTTATTATGGTGCTACGTGTCAGCTCAGGGGCGCAAATATAAGCACCGCATGTATGTAATTTCAGTCCCGAGAGATGGATATTACACAAGGCCCGTACAGAATTGCTAACACCATGGATGTATTTTGCATTCACATTATATGCAAAACCACAGGAGAAATTAACTTAGGGGAAGTCTCATCTCTCCTAACCCTCCTCAATCCCACCCCACCCCTCTATCTAAACAACCGCATCCTGCCTCCGTATGAGGGATGAAGGAACAAAGTGTAATTTGGTAAATTGCATGATTATTAACAACGTAGGCTTTGTGAATTATTTGCATATTAAATTACAGATAACTGTAGCTGGAGTTGTTTATTCGGTAAACTGTCTGCATCTCAACTCATCACGAAACTATTTATACAATTCATACTAATTGCCGCGTTGTTCGGCCTGTTTAGTTAAATGGATCCTTAAAAATGATAATTGCTCAAGAAATGGATGTCGTCTGAGGCTAGTTTGGCAACTGCAATTTCTCCAAATGAAAATCTAGCACGCAGACTTAATATCGTCATTATTATCTTGCAAATATATAGATTATGGCAGGCATGTCAATTGATGCCCACAGGAGCAAGCGCGCGCTTTAGAGCCCAGGAGAGCCTGAGTGCTTTGCAGCGGAAAGGAAAGAGACAGACGAAAGAGGTGGTATATGCCGCTTGGTCGAGCTATGTTCAGGGATGGCCAGCAGTTATTCAATAGATAAAGGGAAGAGAACTAACTAAAACTGTATCCATGTTAATTTTTAGATTTGCCTGAGAAGTATAAGTGCATTATAAGAATGTAAGTTTTAATTTTAATGCTCATTTTTCACAAGTTTGATTTTTTTATTCAAAAGAAATATTTTCTCAACTTTTCGTATAGAAAAGTGAAATTTTCAGATATAGGCCTATTTATTTAGCAGACTTACAGAATGTTTTCGTAAATCTAATATACCGTATATATGTATTACTGAAGAGAGTGTATTGAAAATTTTGAAAATATTCGCATGGAAATTGTTTGTAAGGAAATGAATTAACAAAGCAGCTACTGTTACATCATAAGCAAAAGATACGTGCCCATGTGTTGTAAAAACGTCAGCTCTATAGCTTGAGCAGATTTCCAGAAAATAATTTAATATTCTGATGATAGGAAGTTGCTCACAAATATCACCTTAAAAGCATAATGCGATAAGGGTTTTGTTATGTAATATTAGTTATACTTAAAACAGATACAGTACCTAGGTAACTTTGCTTTGTACTGTAATATTGTTTTGATTAGTTTATTGATTACTTTTGTAAGGCTAAAGATACCATCATTATAAATTCCAACTTATCATGTCATACTCAATCTCTTTCTTTGGAATATCACTTTCTTTATGAACGATGTGTTTCATCCACTCAATACAGTATAATATTATACTACTATGGAATTTAAGTGAATATTCCTTCTGAACTCTCTATTATGTTATTAAGATTTAAAACACAAGTGCAATATTAACAAATCAGTGTTAGTACTTTTGTTTTACAGACAACATAGATACTATTAAACAGAAAGAAGCCATATAAAAATAACGACATAAAACTTCACGTTCCGTTTGAAGTTTGTGCACCACTGTTTTCTTAATCCAACAGGTTGCTTATTGATATACACAACCCTTCCTCTTTCCATACTTAGCGCTTGCTGCCCGCGCACGACGTCAAGGTCAGAAAAATGCGCTTGCTTTGACATCACTGGATTATGGCCTCTGATCGAAACTGCTCAAGGACCCACTTGAATGGGACATGATGATGATGATGATGATGATGATTATGATGATGATGTATGTTGAAAGTGATAATTAAGAAATAAATAACATAACAGAGTAATGTTATAGAAGGAAACTGCAAAATCTCACATATTTTTAGATAGCAAATACAGAAGCGGCTTGGGTCAAATCCGTATGTCAACTAGTAGATGAAATTGAAAAAGAAAGTGGACGAGATGTACTGCAGGAAGGATAGAGGAAAGGAGAGGGGTTGTAATTCATTTCTAGATTGACAGGGACTGTGGAGAAACACTCTCTAACTTGGAGTATACGTCATCTGACTGACTGCCAGGGAGTTGCTTCAGTAGTTCACAGCAGAATGACTTCTTTCGCCATCTGACGAAGAATAAAGACACTGCAGGAAGCAGCGACTAGTTTTCCGAGTTCTTCCCGTTGTTATGTCTGCTGATAATAAGAAAGTGATTCGAATAGTTTTATTAGTAAACAAGTTCTGCCTTATGAAGTGCTATATTATTTTTCATTATTTTTTTTACGCTGTGACAAAAAAACTTTTGTGCGAGATCGTGCGTATTTGCTTGCTTTCCGCACAAAACCAATACGCGTTAAGTGTGAAATACCACACTCAGTATTCCCAACGTAACACACATAACAATTTCCTAATTCTTACCGTTTAAGCGTCATATTCATTTTACTGCTTTAGGCTTTTAATATATTATTTTTAAAGATGTTCAATATAGTAATAATTATAAATTGGAAACTTACCACTGCAATTCCACCTAAATTGCACTGTTAATTATTTAATTTTTTATTGGGTTATTTTACGACGCTGTATCAACATCTATGTCATTTAGCGTCTGAATGGAATGAAGGTGATAATGCCGGTGAAATGAGTCCGGGGTCCAGCACCGAAGGATACCCAGCATTTGCTCGTATTGGGTTGAGGGAAAATCCCGGAAAAAAACCTCAACCAGGTAACTTGCCCCGACCGGGATTCGAACCCGGGCCACCTGGTTTCGCAGCCAGACGCGCTGACCGTTACTCCACAGGTGTGGACTGTTAATTATTGTTTTTAAATATTTAGCACGGCAAAAGCAACATTGGTACTAGGATTCACAAAATTGCAACCACAGTCTCCAGTGCATCGACTTCCTGCCAGACGGAGGGTTTATCAAATGCTGCCATCTATAGTGCTAATGCTTCAACTTCGACGGAAACTGGAAAATCAATATACATGCAAAAAAGTTTCACAATAGAAAAAACTGGTGGTGGTGCTCCAGTGACTCTGAATAACTGCACAAATGTGACAATTAATTTCAATGTGCAGAAATAAATAATTTTGTTATAATTTCAATGTGCAGAAATAAATAATTTTCTTAAAGTATTAAAGTGAAAAATAAATCATTACATAACCTTACCGTTTTTTGTTTTAAGTTCGCATTTATAGACTGGGGAAAAAAAAGACACACGTATATCACGGCCTGCTGGAGTATAGTAAACACAGAAAACATTTTATAGGAACAATGTTTAAGATAGATATATTTGTTTTCCAAAGTTGCCGTCATTGAACAGAAACCAAGATGGAGATTCATTGCAACTAATTAGAAATTCCTCTTTCAGGTATGTAATAAACGATCTTCGCACAAAATAATGTACGATACACGAGCGGTATGTTTGTTTCCATGTTCTCGGAAATTAAAAAAGCTCAACTACCTTTCGCTTTTTCAATCTTTTCCTCGAACATGAAAACGTCAACATACCGCTCTTGTAACGCATATTACTATTACATCAAGTAGGGCAATAGCGAATAAAGTGTGCTAAACTAATTTTGCATAATACTGTAACTCTTCCTAACAATTTATACGGCCTACATGTTAAAGACTAATTAGATAGCCAAAAGCAGGAAACAGTTTGAATATATTAAAACAGAGAAAAGATTTGTAAAGTTTGACAGGCAATTAAAGAAAATAATGCTATGGATATCTCTCAAATAAAATAAAATTTATTAAAGAAGAAACTTACATAATTTATTGTGAATATCTATTAGAAGTTATTGGTCTGTTTATTGGTGCAATAGGAACCATCACCACTGGTCTGCTTTCTTTCTGCAAACGCTTTGAAATACCAGCTAACGTCATTAAATATGTAGCTATTGAGTCCTTGAAGATATTTATTTTATTAGGTTATTTTACGACGCTGTATCAACATCTGAGGTTATTTAGCGTCTAAATGAAATGAAGGTGAAAATGAAGGTGGTAATGCCGGTGAAATGAGTCCAGGGTCCAGCACCGAAAGTTACCCAGCATTTGCTCGTATTGGGTTGAGGGAAAACCTCGGAAAAAACCTCAACCAGGTAACTTTCCCCGACCGGGACTCGAACCCGGGCCACCTGGTTTCGCGGTCAGACGCGCTGACCGTTACTCCACAGGTGTGGACATTGAGTCCTTGAAGATATCAATTTACATCAGTGATGACCAAAGCGGGTGTCGTGATTACATCGTGTAATCACAAACTTACAACCGGGTACGAGAGTTTCCTGTACATTGCTGTGTGTTTCATTCACGTACTGAAGACAAGCAGTGGCGGTATTATGTCGCTCTACAAACTCTGTCTCTACAAACAATAAGAGGTGGTTTGGTAAGGAATGAGAAGGAGAACTTTTTTGTTGTTCTGTCGGACAAAATGTAATATGTTTACTTTGCTCAACGGTTCAATTAGGAGTATATAGAAACATTAATTGCCACGCTGAATAATGTGTTATTATTATTATTATTATTATTATTATTATTATTATTATTATTATTATTACTGACGACTAAGTATGTGTTTCTATAATTCTTCTGTACGTGCATGAATATAGATATATTTAGATCTTCTCCCTAGAAGGATAAAATTATTAGGTTTTATCTCAATTTTAATCTTCTTAATCTTTAGATGGGGTAACTATTTATTAGTTATTCATTTAATAATATATTGTAGAAAAACCGATTCAATATTATGTGGCAACGAATTGTTAAACGCCAGGAATTGACATGTCTTAAATCATAGCCAGGAAGAGAAAGATAAATAAATGTAAGGAAGTCACCTACCTAATGGAGTTTGAAATATCTCGTGCTCTAACGCCTTTCAATAGAACATAATTTCTCAAAAGAGTAATGATTAAAATAGCTTAAATAACTTCTCCATAAGAATTTTTTAATTTTGAAAAACTACGAATTTCTTGACCAAGTATCGAGACAAGAATTTAGAAAATTCTTGATTATATTCAAGAGGAAGGTTAAGAAAAGAAGCAAGAAAAATTGTACATTATTCACTGGCTCTTGATGACAGCGGTGACATTACTGATACAGCAAAGCTTGAGATTTTTATTCGCGGGATTGATCAAGATGTTAGTGCAGGAACCACCACTGGTTGTAGTTTTCACGCCAAGTACCTTTCCCCCGTCTCCTTACTTCATAGGCTGTCTGTCGCATGTAATCACTGCAGCTCGAGTTTTGGTCACCGCTGATTCACATCCTCCGACATCATCTTTATTCCACGTCCGGAGTTACCTTTCTAGTGCCACTTTATTTATCCTATTGCCATGTTAAATTTTATAGATTACTATATTACAAAATTTCTTAATTTTTATAATATTTTATTCGATTTTAATCTTCTTTCTATTATTCTTTGTAATATTGCAACCTCAAAAGTTGGGGAAAAACATTAATTAAAATTAAACTGAGCTCAAAGTTAATGAATTTTTGTTCCCATGACTATTTTCATACTTTTGAACAAATATGAACTAAATATTTTGCCTCAAGAGGTTTTTTAGTGATTTAAAAACTGCACTACTACTACTACTACTACTACTACTACTACTACTACTACTACTACTTACTGGCTTTTAAGGAACCCGGAGGTTCATTGCCGCCCTCACATAAGCCCGCCATTGGTCCCTATCCTGAGCAACATTAATCCATTCTCTATCATCATATCCCACCTCCCTCAAATCCCTTTTAATATTATCTTAACATCTACGCCTCGGCCTCCCTAAAGGTCTTTTTCCCTCCGGCCTCCCAACTAACACTCTATATGCATTTCTGGATTCGCCCATACGTGCTACATGCCCTGCCCATCTCAAACGTCTGGATTTAATGTTCCTAATTATGTCAGGTGAAGAATACAATGCGTGCAGTTCTGTGTTGTGTAACTTTCTCCATTCTCCTGTAACGTCATCCCTCTTAGCCCCAAATATTTTCCTAAGCACCTTATTCTCAAACACCCTTAACCTATATTCCTCTCTCAAAGTGAGAGTCCAAGTTTCACAACCATAAAGATCAACCGGTAATATAACTGTTTTATAAATTCTAACTTCAGATTTTTCGACAACAGACTGGATGATAAAAGCTTTTCAACCGAATAATAACAGGCATTTCCCATATTTATTCTCTGTTTAATTTCCTCCCAAGTATCATTTATATTTGTTACTGTTGCTCCAAGATATTTGAACTTCTCCACCTCTTCAAAAGATAAATTTCCAGTTTTTATATTTCCATTTAGTACAATATTATGGTCACGTGACATAATCATTTTAAAACTATACTGCTCAAAAAAAATTAGCGGAACACATATTTAGTCTGTTGTAAATTCTTGGTACAAGGCAATAGCTGTGATGTACGGGTATCATCATTTACGTTAACATCTTTTCTATTCAGGAAACACGACACAAATGAAAACCAAAGTTTTCATCTTCATCGCTGTCAAATGAAACCAGATAGTAATACATCCATGCTGAAATCCAATATGATTTAGCTTAATCTTCTCCGTTTGACTATGGCTGTTTTAGAACATATCGGGGACTATGGTCATTGTTGTGGTCAAATTCAGATGTTATCACAGTCTAGTATATACAGTGACGAAGCTCAATATGTAGTAAATATGCATCCATAGATAGTTGCTAACCACTAGGATCGCTACTATCGCTTCATTACAGACAATGCGAAATAGTACCTGCACAGTCTACTGTTCCTAGTACCCTCACAACTCAAGCTGAAAAAGGGTATCTGTCGGATACAGGGGGGAGAGCCATTAATCCTTCTCATTGAAGGCTTTAAGGAACCAACCTGGACAAATAGCCAATGTCCCATCCCTACCTTCCCGTGGTGCAGCTGTTAGTAAACATAATTTTACAAGCTGAACTAAAGGGAGGGGCTACTCATCCATTAGCACTGGTCAGCTTGATGAGTTAATGACTGAATTTGGTATAATTTTCCTCTAACCAATACCTAATTCCCTCTTTACCCTTTCCTATCCAGTCCTCTGACTGAACTCTTACTTTCTTCGACCCTGACGTCATTAGAGCATTCGAGGCCTAGGGGTTCATTTCCCTTTCCTTCCTCCTCTTTCTACTTTTCTGTTCCTAGTGCTGACCTGCTATGGCACTAAAATCGTCCTCCAGTGGCTTAAGGAGGGAAAGCTGGTGATCAACAAGATCTCCCAGCTAGGTCCAATGGACCCGTCGACCAACAGCAGGTGTGGTCCTCCAGACATTCTGGGGTTGTGTGCGAATGAAGTAGCCACCAAAACGTTAAAATATGGTGTTCACTTAAATCGGCTACAACTTGCCATTTTTCACCACTGTGCAACTCAAACCAAGAAATGGATTCGGAACACCTCAAAATCTGTGCTTCATTGGCTGGTCATGATAATATCTTTGAAAAATATTGGAGTGCAAGAGGTCAAATGACTTTATTGTCAAACGCCTGGCATTAGAAAACAACAACAACTCACCCTTCGTGACTGTATATACTAGACTAGACTATGATGTTATTGCAAAGGAACTATAAAATGGTTGATATCAACTGAAAATCAAGACATATTTTTAGTTTTTTCTACTCTGCATCAAATTTGGATAACGCCAAAGAAAAGTTATTAAACGTAACAAAAATGCCACTGCTTTTTTCCACTAATTTTTACATGGCATCGCCTAAATTTGAACCTGTATTACTGCGACTGCAGAGTGCCTAAAATTGAATGCAGTACACAAATTCAGCGTTACCCTATATTATTCGTACATCAAATGGAAGTACGCTTCTCTTGCGAAACACAGGCGGAATTTTCTGCTGTTAAACAAGTTATGCAAACGGCTATAAACATGATTATACTCAGAAACTCCGCGCGTATGGCGGAGTAATGACAGATAATCCGATTTCGCTATCACCACTTCATCAGTCTATAAAACATTGTCCGTTGAGCACACATTGGACAGAAATATAGGTGGAAAGCTATTAGCATATTGCAACTCAGGGGTATACATTCCACGTCTGGTCGACTAGCGCGCTAAAATTTGTAGTAAATGTGGATCATAATCGGTACTTTAAGTCTGTCAATTTCAGATTAGGCAATTGTCTGAAATTAAGGGGTTACATGGATAATAATCTCAACTGGGACATGCAAATCACAGAAACCTGCAGAAAAGTATATTATATTATCCATGTGCTATAAAGGATAAATGTTCATCTTCCCTCTTGCTTAAAAAAGTCCCTTGTGCAGACGCTTGTATTTCCCTATTTTGACTATGCTGACATTTTACTGACTGATCTTTCCAGCTACAACAAAACGAAACTTCAACGTGCTCATAACTTGTGTGAACGTTTTGTAAGCAATGTTCGTAAATATGATCATATTACCCCATCCCTGGAAACAATAGGTTGGCTTAGACTAGATAAGAAAAGAAATTTACATTCACTTCTCCTTCTCTTCGAAATCTTGAACTCTTCTATTCCTTCGTACCTGTCATCTCGCTTCACTTACCTTTCTTCCCACCACAATCTGAACACACGCTCTCGTCATGAAACAATACTAACAATACCATCCCATCGCACCTCCTCATACTCATCCTCTTTCACAATAGCCCTGCCAAGACTCTGGAATTCGTTACCTGCTAGCATCAGGGACTGTCGAAATAAAATTCAATTCAAACGCAAACTTACTAGGCACTTGGTCGGTAATTGAGACTCGTTCATACATGATTTCTAGTAAATAGTTTTCTTAATCTGTCACAAAATATTTCAATATCCGGTAATTTCATCACTATAGATTTTTGTTATTCTAGGTTTAATTTGTAATTCAGTAAATACAAAAATATTCTTTGTTCTTATCTTCTATGATAAAATGTCTAGCTTTCATTAATCGGGTAATCTTGTCGTACTTTAACTTGTATTGTAATTGTAATTGTAAATTTAATGTTAATTGTAATTTTATTGTTCATATCATAGTTGTAATCCCCTGGTAGAGGGACAAAGAAGGCCTGACGGCCTTATCTCTACCAGGTTAAATAAATAAATAAATACTAATACTAATACATATACCTTCGGAACTTAAGAATTCACACTCTATAAAAACATCTCAACATACATAATATCGCCGCGCTCTCATGGTTAACATGTCGGCATCATACAATAACGTGCGGTGTGATTTTAAAATATAATTTTGCCGACCGATTGTTGCTCTGTAGGTTTCACTCTAAGCGTCACGTTTTCACGTCTACTTCCTCGATAAGGTTAAATGTTAAATGTTATGTTTCATTTAACGACGCTCGCAACTGCAGAGGTTATATCAGCGTCGCCGGATGTGCCGGGATTTTGTCCCGCAGGAGTTCTTTTACATGGCAGTAAATCTACTGACACGAGCCTGTCGCATTTAAGCACACTTAAATGCCATCAACCTGGCCCGAAATCGAACCCGCAACCTTGGGCATAGACGGCCAGCACTATTCCAACTGCGCCAACCAGGTCGACTCCTCGATAAGAATTAGCACTAGTTTGCTATATTGTTAAATTATTATTATTATTATTATTATTATTATTATTATTATTATTATTATTATTATTATTTCATGTACCGCGCCGTGGCGTCGCGATCTAAGGTATCCCGCCTAGGACTCGCGTTACGGAATGCGCGCTGGTTCGAGTCCTCATAGAGGAAGAAATTTTCTCATGAAATTTCGGCCAGTGTATGGGACCGGTGCCCACCCAGCATCGTGATGCACTTGGGGAGCTACGATAGATAGCGAAATCCGGTTGCGAATACCAGCTATAACGGCTGGGGGGGGATCATCATGCTAACCACACGATACTCCATTCTGGTTGGATGATCATCCACCTCTGCTTCAGCATGTGGGCGTGAGGCCAGCAGCCGGCTGGTCGGTCTAGGCCCTTCACGGGCTGTAGCGCCACGGATTATTATTATTATAGGCTAGTTCGTGTAAGCAAAACTCAAATGAGACAAAGTAAAGTTTTGTATACCCTCACGTGACGCTGGCTGACTCTCTTCACAACACCACGGACATCTTATATAGCAGTTCTCTTGGCGATCCCACTACACATGTTTCATCAAAGTTTGAGGTTTTCATCACGTCATTTGTCGCACTAGATACTTCTGACCCTGGCTTCATATTGACGTGACCTTTGGGGTTCTATAAATGTAAATCCGTTGAATGTGTTATGCGCTGAATGTATTATTCAGTGGCGATTTCTGTCCTGGTTTCAGATTTACGCAACTAACACCCGTACGACCACAATTATTATGTTATTTTAAGGGGGTAACATCCAGTTTAAATGATCCAAAATTTTTTTTTGTCCAAAATCTGAAGTATAGGCCTACAATTTCACCTTTATGTCAGCGAAAGAATTTTCCAAATGTCTCCATTAGCTTTCCAGTTACAGCCAAAAGCATGTATCAGAAGAGTGCTAGACAGCACCGCCTTGGTAAGTTTGTCGGTCGTTCTGCGAAACTTAAAATCTTCAAACCATTTTCACCAAAACTCAAAAACTATTAAAGACATTTTACAAAAAAATTTTCATAGTTTTTGTGTATATTATGAACCGCAATTTCAATTAATGTATTTGTTTTATTATTAATAGAAAACTTTTACGAATGAAAATTTTCAGGAAATAAAAAAAAAAAATAATACTTACACTATAAATAATTTAATGATACTGATTCACGTTGTTGCCAAAATCTAAGGGAATTACCAGATGAAACGCATTAAAAATATTTTTAACTAGTGGGTATTAGAAGAGGAACGATGACTGGGTGTAAAAAAATTATCAAAATTTCGAAAATTTAAAATATGGCGAGTGCTTAAATCCATGCAGCGGTTCTGGTAAATGAAGAAATGAATTACAACTTCGTAAAATTTTAACTTTTCACCAGAAAAAAAAAACAAAATAAAATCAACATTATCTTATAAGGTCAAATCTTTTTATACAAGTAGTGTTTTTGATATAATATATTTGAGTCAGCTTTCTTAGAAACCACGTATCTTTGGCCTTTAAATATTTCAGCAAAATTTAATATTTCCGGTTTATCTTCCCTTAAAATCAGCTGACCCTGTAGTTACACGGATATGTTCCATTCGTACGTCACTGTAAAATAAACCTCTATCCATATATTTCATTTCTTATATGTTTCTGTTGCAGTTAAATCAATGTTGCATGGTTGGAGTGCCGTTTTCAGAATGTAAAATTCATTCATATAGTTGTAAGGTAACTGGGACATCTATTAAGAAGTTATATTACAAACAGTCACTTGTGTTATCAAATTTCTTTTGGAAACATTCTATGTATTCCATTTAGTTCACATAAAGATTTTGTCTGTGTGTGGTTGTTTCGTCTCCACACTCCTTCCAACTCCATCTTTCTTTCCTACGTCCAATATTTCTCCGTCCTTCGGCTTTGTCCTTCATTACTATTGACGAGAGTCCTTTCCCCCTCATGTGTTATCTCTAGAATTATAACTACTGTTGTATCATTCATACCATACACAGTATTTCATGTTTACTGTACCTACAGTACTTAGAGAACTAGTTCTCGGATGGCTGTACATCGATATATCTATATCGAAAGTTCATATTTACAGAGATAATAGAACAAGCGACAAGAGAGAGAAAGTGTTGCTGTCCCAGACATTACATTATATCTCCACTTACGACTGACGTCATAATCACGTCAGTGAATCTCTAGTAATAAACTTACGTTTCTTGGAATGCATCTTGCTTCATCTAACAAAATGTGTTCGTGTGTGTGTGTTTCCAATGCCTACCCACTTCACTTGCGTGATTCGGGTTCCGCATACTGCGGATATATGGCAGTAAACATGCTGAATGTACAATCTTACAATTTATTAACTTAAATCATTTGTACAGTAATGACAAAAGGAACCGGACCGATCCTTGTAACTGATTTTAGACCTTGTTCACTCCAGACCACGATAGACTGGTAACTAAGACTTTCGTGGTTCGAATCCTGCCTGGGAAGGAAACTCGTTTTTGTTCCTTATTCAAATTTATTCCCAATACTTTTCGATTGCAGCGATATTTTACTACTTAACTAACTTATTATTCCCTGAACATGAATTTTACTAGCTATCGAAAAGTATTGGGAATAAATTTCAATAAGGAACAAAAAAAAGTTTCTTTCCCACGCAGGATTCGAACCACGAAAGTCTTAGTTACCAGTCTATCGTGTTCTGGAGTGAACAAGGCTGTGAAATCAGTTGCAATGATCGGTCCGGTTATTTTTGCCACTACTGTACATTTAGGCTACTTAAAATACCGTTATTATACCCACACAATTCTTTTAAACTTCCCAGTTACACTTTTTATGACAAATCTGTAGTCTTTTTAGTTGTTAATTCCAGACTGCAAATCAATTATTAATAGTTCGATATTATTCCAGAGCTCACAGTTTCATTCATATTTGGTTTAATGTTATTTGCTTTCGAAAACCTAGCGTTGTTTTGGAATTTTACGTCATGACAGAAAAACCTTTTCTTTATATTTACATAACACGTAAGTCCCTAACTGTAGAACTTTAGTAATAGATATTTTGAATTAATACGTAGGCCTATAACTTTAAACGGCGTTAGATTTCTAAGCAACTGTAAATATTTCAAGACTTTCTCACATGTCTAATAATATTATATGAATATTATATTTATTTCCAATATCTTTCAACATCCTGAGAATCCTCACCACTGCAGTCTGTATTTTGTTCTTGTGTTTTTCTTCTATCCTCTTTCACTACGATGTGTAAAAACACGACTGGCCACTGTCTCATGAAACTTCTTATAAATTCTATCGTGACTTATTCCTGATATTTTCTCTACTGCAATATATTCAATTCCTTCATCATATTATTATCTCGATCGAAATTCATATCCAACAGTATAGAAACGAGAATCTTACTTTAGGAACTTTAACTACAATACTTTCCAATGGATAAGAAACTTACAATACTAAAATACGAAATTTGTTTCTGTTTATGCATAAATTTGTTGATTATTTATAATATGCAATCAAATAATTTTAGTATGCAAATTTCAGGAAAATAAATGAAACTAGAATCCCAGAAATAACTAAAAAAGTAGTTAAAAGAATTGAAAGATTTTCTGATCTATTTATGACTTTTGTACGTGTCAAAAATTAGTTCGACATATAGGTAAAATTTGAAAACATTCAAATTATTTCAATGGAGAATACTATTAACTAAAGAAGTATCTGAAATTCTAATGAAGGTTCATAAAATGTTGATATTACCTCATTTGATCTACGACTCACAATGCTGAACACGAATGGAAGAGAAAAAAAAATAAGGATGCAATTTTAGACCAGTTAAAAGAACTGAAAACGAAAGGAAGTGCCATCTTCACAGTTCACTTCATATACAAACGAGACGCTCAAAGTGATCTTCATAACTTACGTGATACACAAGCGGAGAGTTCAAGGTAATATCCAGAACTTAGTCAATATACTAACTAAAAGTTTAAGGTGATCTTCATAACTTCATAACCGGTCGTTCAAGGTGGTCTTCATCGGATGTTCTAGCTGGTCTTTATAACTTAGTTGATATACAAACCGGACGTTTAATGTGATCTTTATAACTTAGTAGATATACAAACCGGACGTTGAAGATGATCTTTTTCACTTAGTAGATATACAAACCGGACGTTGAAGGTGATCTTTATAACTTAGTTGATATACAAACCGGACGTTCAAGGTGATCTTTATAACTTAGTTGATATACAAACCGGACGTTCAAGGTGATCTTTATAAGTTAGTTGATATACAAACCGGAC
The DNA here is from genome assembly GCF_040183065.1 of Periplaneta americana. NCBI lineage: Eukaryota > Metazoa > Arthropoda > Insecta > Blattodea > Blattidae > Periplaneta > Periplaneta americana. The sequence goes on along the minus strand of NC_091117.1, from coordinate 215,379,878 downwards.
GTTCAAGGTGATCTTTATAAGTTAGTTGATATACAAACCGGACGTTCAAGGTGATCTTTATAACTTAGTTGATATACAAACCGGACGTTCAAGGTGATCTTTATAACTTAGTTGATATATAAACCGGACGTTTAATGTGATCTTTATAACTTAGTTGATATACAAACCGGACGTTGAAGGTGATCTTTATAACTTAGTTGATATACAAACCGGACGTTGAAGGTGATCTTTATAACTTAGTTGATATATAAACCGGACGTTTAATGTGATCTTTATAACTTAGTTGATATACAAACCGGACGTTCAAGATGATCTTTATAACTTAGTTGATATACAAACCGGACGTTCAAGGTGATCTTTATAACTTAGTTGATATATAAACCGGACGTTTAATGTGATCTTTATAACTTAGTTGACATACAAACCGGACGTTCAAGATGATCTTTATAACTTAGTTGATATATAAACAGGACGTTGAAGGTGATCTTTATAACTTACTTGTTAGTAGATATACAAACCGGACGTTGAAGGTGATCTTTATAACTTAGTTGATATACAAACCGGACGTTTAATGTGATCTTTATAACTTAGTTGATATACAAACCGGACGTTGAAGGTGATCTTTGTAACTTAGTTTATATAGAAACCGGATGTTCAAGGTGATCTTTATAACTTAGTTGATATACAAACCGGACGTTGAAGGTGATCTTTATAATTTAGTTGATATACAAACCGGAAGTTGAAGATGATCCTTATAACTTAGTTGATATACAAACCGGACGTTGAAGGTGATCTTTATAACTTAGTTGATATACAAACCTGACTTGAAGGTGATCTTTATAACTTAGTTGATATACAAACTGGACGTTGAAGGTGATCAAAACTTAGTTGTTACACAAACGGGAAGTTCAAGATGACCTTCAGAGCTCAGCTGATATACAAAATGGTCGTTGAAAGTGATCTTCATAACTTAGTAGACATATACATAAACCGGGTGTTCAAGGTGATAATCTTCGCATCTTAGTTTGTTTACAGACGAGGCGTTTAAACGTTACACAATTTCGATAATAACAGGGCTACTTGAAAATTTTGGAGATTTAATGATGATAATAATAATAATAATAATAATAATAATAATAATAATAATAATAATAATAATAATAATAATAATAATAATAATAATAATAATGAGAACATAAAGCAGCAGCAGCAGCAGCAGCAGCAGCAGCAGTAGTAGTAGTAGTAGTAGTAGTAGTAGTAGTAGTAGTAGTAGTAGTAGTAGCTGAGGAAAGTTGATGCAAAATATTGGCAATGGAGAACAATATATTAGTATTATACATAATAATTTCATTTTGTGTTCGTTTTTCTGCTCTTAGAGTATTTAGAAAGGAGTAGTTTACATTAGAAAAAATTGCCTCCTAAAATACTAAGGAGCGTGAATTCAGTACTTTTTCGGTAATCACAATTTTGCTCCTTTTGCATCTCGCAATGTTGACACAGCCCAACACCGCTGCGTGGCGGTTTGCGTGTCACCCCTTCTCCCGGATGAAAGGCCGCATGTGTACTTCACACGTGCTAATGCAACGCGTCAGGAGTAATGGCTCTGCAGCTGATACACTCCAAGCATTTCAACGAGCTCACAGCTACCCGAGTAGTGTATGCTCACTCTATTGTCCACTTTTTGCTGTTGTGTGTGCAGCGCAAAAAAGATTCGCTTTCTCCCTCTGCTCTCCATTATACCAACTCTGTAGGCGATGCTACAAAGGAATTATTTTGAGATTTTGAGAGAAACACAGTATACACGTTACAGTAGTGGTAAGTGCATTATTACAGAATCGAGGAAAAGTGTGAATAAATAGTAAGAATTCGAGTACAGTGAAACCTGTCTAAAATGGCCATCTGAAGTTACCTTGTAAAATGGCCGTTTTATCAGGTGGCCGCTTGATTAAGGTTGCGATTTTTATGAATCAGCATGAAAATACTGAATTTCATTCACTTTTTAGTATTGTGCGCACACAACAATCGTGCATATTAATGTCAGCCTCTTCCATTCTTGCAACTAGCCTTTTCAAAACTCGCTTACGGTACCTCAGTTTAAATTAATGGATAATACCTTGATCAAGGGGCTGGACGTGTGATGTCCGCTCTAACCACCCATTACTAGCAAAAAATTGCTTACATTGAGTTCTTTGGTAATTTCAGGAGCTTTCTCTTGAATTATAGGCCCGCTTACTGGCAATTTCTTCGCCCTCGCACACTTGAACCATTCGTAAACGAAATCATTCACATTACTAAACACAGATTGTCTCTTCCTTTTTTGGCCACCACGCATAGGCTATTTTTCTCTCATTCTTTTAATATTTCATCTTTATTCTTAATTATACCGTTTATTTGTGTCCTTCCACATTTGAATATTTCTGCAATTTTTCTCGCACATGTTCCCTTCTCACTTTCTTCAATCATTTTTCGTCTCGCCTCTAAACTTAACACCACTCTAGATTTATTGTTAGATATGATTTCTCTCTCAAACTAACTTCACAATTCCTCTGAATCAACTGAATGAAAAGAAGAAAAATTCGTAAAAGCTGGCCCAAATAGAGAAAGATAGAAAGAGAAGAAAAAAATTAAAAAATTCGAATGGTTAACTACTGACCTAAAACATATTGTGACATTTTCGATAGAAAAAGTCCGTGTTTCAAACCTTTAAAAACGAGTAACAATTTAAAGCTGTGCAGAGTCGGAGTGGAAAGTGACAAAAGAGTCATAAAACAGTAACCAACTAACCCCAAGATATGGAGGGTGTACTGTTGTACACTTAGCTATTGTCCTCGTGACATTGCTTCCTGCCCTCTAACCATTGAAAAAATAGGTCAGACAGTTTCCGTGAAAAGATTTTTTGTTGGACAGTGACTGCTATAGTCAGGTTCCAATACAAATAGACCCCGGCCGCTGGCCGGCGGAAGAGGTGGCCGCTAAATAAAGAGAGAATTTGTATTGATCTTATGGAAAATCCAATTGGTTCCAGAGAAAATTGGCCTTTTGGTCAGGTGGCCGTTTAAATGAAGTGACCGCAAAGGCAGGTTTCACTGTATTTTCTATTTCCGGTATTGTTAATTAACACTTTGTATTACATAATATCTACCAGTGGCGACTGATTGACTGAGGCAAGTGAGGCCGGGCCTCAGTCAATTGGCTAAACAGAAATCAAATTTTGTGTGTTTATATCATGTATTAGTTATTTGAATGAAGCATCGCTATAGAAGCATTTTAAAACTTTGTGATGCATATAGACCTGTTTTGCAGTAAAATTTACTCCTGAGGCCAGAATCGCTCGTGCCGGGTCTGGTTGTGGTGTATATAGACCTGTTTTGCAGTAAAATTTGTTCCTGAGGCCAGAATCGTTCGTGCCGGGTCTGTCTTCTGAATTTCCTGTATTTTCGCGGGGTTTGAGCTTGCGCTTAAAACGTTGTAGCCGAGGCACAATTCGTCTGGCCCGGTCAGGTTTCACTCCTCACATCCATGGGCCGGCCTCAAGGGTAGAGTGGGGTGGGAATAGCAATGGTGACTTGTCTTCCTAAATAGGCCATAAATAACAAACATTCCAGCTCTTTGGCAGGCAGAGACCCACACTATTCCCTCCCCTTATGTCTCTGTTTATGACTTAAGCGAGGGTGTTGTACTATTGTACTTGGTAGTACAGTCAGAGTGGGTCTTCTATCCGCTCTGGTACAGTAGTGAATCTGGGCCAATGTTGTTATGTATTTCGTGAAAATATAAACAGAAACAAATGCGAGAAATAATACTGGTGTAGTTAATTCATTGTTAAAGTGTCCTTTTTTCAAGCAGAAATAATATTGAAAGACAGGAAGTTTTAAATAAAGATAGAGCCTACCGAGATACCTACGACATCGCTGACAATTTTTCTGACAGATAATCTTAAAACGCGAGTTTCTATTGCATCCAGGTATGGGAAACATAAATGGTTAAGTGGTAATGTGGTGTAAAATGAACTTCTCTGTTGGCCTTGTTCGTTGCTGTCAAGGGGAAAAAATAAAAAGAACAGAAAGGAGAGGATTTTCAACACATAATGTGAGTTGCTTCATCACACTGAAACAATCACTGAAATTCACAGCATAACAGCTTATTTGGTGTGACATTATTTTTCATCAATAGTAGGCTAATAATAATAGACTAATAATAATAATAATAATAATAATAATACTAATAATAATACAGTAATCATATTAATAATATAACAATAATTAATATCATAAACAAACATTTCCTATCGGAGGCACTTAAACTAGTTGCATCTGGCCTCACCGAGGATTTCGATCACTGGCCGCCACTGATATCTACCTCGGCCAGCTAACTAATGTCCTTTCACAACAGACGACAGAACGAGACTCAGAGAAGAATCGGAAATGCATGGAAGAGATTTCGGAGCTTCAGTTTCATTCTGACAGACAAGACATACAATTTAAAACTAAGAAGCGGAGTCATGATCAGCTGCATCCTTCCAGTTCTCCTATACCAGTGACCGGCATGTTCCGTGCTCTGTGACGTCATACGACGTAGCCGCCTTGCTCTTTGCTCGACAATCTCTGCATACTGAGCACAGCGAGGAGAGAAGGTTCATCTGAACAGTGGTGGTACGGCGCCTATGCAATGACAGAGCGCGATCCATTCTTCTGAGGTAGTATGGGAACAGCACAATTACAATACATTTGTACGAAAACAAAACTGTACAACCTTGATAAATGAATTTAATAAAATATTTCGGTTTGTAATCAAATTTAATGTACTTACAATAATATGAAACTCATAATACAGCCACTTGCAGAAGCGTTTGCATATACAAATGAAATTCCGAAACTGCTATAAACATACAAACATATAAATAAATACTTTAAGCAGTACTGCAACACTTTATCTACTCGGACACTTGAAAACAGTTCAAGTGTTTTAACGCACATTTTTCTACATAATATACAGATTAAACTATACTGGGTGTTCAGTTCAAAATGTGTCTTGGCTCGCTGTATGCCGTCATGTGGCTAGCCGATGAGCCTAGAGAATTCAATCTTCCTACACTTCCGCACAGGTGTATAACCTATGAGGCAGAGAAGTTGCCTAGCAAGTACGGCGTTCATTCTGAAGAGTATGTACCGTTACGTACGGTAACGCCGGTAGTGGCAGGAATGTGAACTGTTTGGAAATACGTACTGTCGGGATATGGGGAGAGGGTTAAGACGATTACTTACGTATTTGTTGACATTAACTTCGACGGTCAACATGGACACGGAACATTTGATTTGTGTTGTGGAATGTTACCGTACGCAACCGATGATAACAAATACCCTGCGTACGACTTGCCGGCGCAAAACACAGTTCGAAAGAGGTTATGGTAGCACACAGACCGTACAGACCGCCATCTGTTGCTACGACGTTGAAGTTATACCGTACATGTTCTCAAGTTCAGATTGAAGAACGCCTTAAATAATAGGCAACTTCTCTAACATATAAGCTGAAACTCGCTTCAAATCGGTGATCCAACAACAGTGACGTCATGACACACTTTGAAATGAACACCCAGTATAGGCCCTATCTTGGTGAGTAGTATGCAAAGCATATTTCAACTTTTGAAACACACCATCACTTTGTGTCACTACCGTGCCCAAGCTAAACGCTTTGTCGAGATTTTTTTCCTCTTTTCTCGCGTACTATTTTTGCAATATTTGGAGTCATAGCCTGGCTAACACACAAGCGAAGAATATGTTTCAAGTTCGGATCAGACAGGTGGTTTCTACGTTGTGGTTTGCAGATCTTCATACAGAAAAGAACTGTTCGCATACATACGTAGATCCGAATATGCTCAACATCCTAGCAGCAAATCTGTGCAATCGAGGGAATCTTGCCTGGGGAAATCAGCGAATAGGGATGATAAAGAATGGACACTTCGCGTCGGTACCTTTGATGTAGCCGGACCGATTTCAATGACCTTCAAGCCAGCTAGAGCGTCAGATTCTGCTTTCTCCCTAGAGTTGGCGCTGACATCACACCAGCTAGCAGTCGACACAGCGGAAATATAACACATAATTAATACATCTAGGTACATTATGTACTCAAATAAAATAAATTGGATCCATAAAATAATAAATCCATCATTAACTGTAATGTCTAGACTCTAGAGTTCCTTTATAATGAGAGTTCAGACGTTGACCCCTACAACAATTAAAATATGTAATGATTTGATAGCGCTGAAAATGGAAAAACAAAACTCTTACGAAAAGTAAAACCATATGCCTATATTATATTATATACAAATATTAAATGAATTTGATACTTAATTTTATAATGTATTGTATTATTTTATAATATAATTTATGATATCTGAAATATAAAATATTATTATTATTACAACTAGTTTGTCACTGAGAAATAAGGAAAAGCTGTTAACTTGAATTTATTTGAAGCAAAGCGTTACTGAATTATGCAATAAGGTAGGCGATGTTTGGATCCTGTGCCTTAACTCTATACTCAATTATTATCTTAGCGTATGCTCGATTACACTACCTCTAGCGCTTGAAAGTGGAACTAGCCGCTGGCGCACAGAGAAACAAAACACAGGAAAATTCGCGAAGTGTCCATTCTTTATAATCCCTATTCGCTGGGGAAATCTTCTATAAAATGTAGATAGATCCTTTTTGTTTTCAACAGTCCCGTTCTACTGCTGCACTGACGCCACTGCGCTGGTGTGTGCTAACATTAATACGACTCAACTGCTCGCTCTCCCAAGCTCTTGCGATCTGACTGGCTCTTACGTCACAACTGCAAGCATCTGCCGGCCACTGTCCTATACGGAGCACAGACATGGTCTCTGACGGAAAGAGAGCGGGACATGCTGAGAAAGTGCCAACGGAAAATGGAGAGGAAGATGCTCAACATCACACTCAGACACAGACTACGTAACGAAGACATAAGACACCTCAAAGACGCAGGAAAGACGTCCGACAAGCTGAAGAAGAAATGGGCAGGACACGTGATGCGACTCAACGCGAACCGATGGACACACGTACTTACGACATGGGACCCAAGGATTGGCCAACGGAACGCTGGAAGACAGAAGACAAGATGGGCAGACGAACTTAGAGCAAGATTCGGCCATTTGTGGTCAAGAACAGCGAAAGACCGACAACAATGGGAACTAATCACAAAGTGACTTGCAACCTAAACAGTGACTAGTGAACAGGGACCCTTCAGATATGACATTAAAAAAGTGACCATCATTCCCGGAGTGGCTAACCGGGAACTGTTTGCCAAGCCACCCTGGATAGTCAGGAGGCTCTTGCCTTTCATGAGATTTCGTGGCTAATTCTAATTCTAATATTCTAATTACATAATAATTTTAGCACGATCACATTTTCATTTTCAATAAGTTTCATAACAGACAAAATGTTATATAATCCTCAGTTTGGAAGATAGACAGATTGGGTCCTCTTCTTCTTCTTCTTCTTCTTCTTCTTCTTCTTCTTCTTTTTCCTTCACGAGTTAGACTTTATTATCTGTAGCACCGTTTTTTGGGTCTTCCTATATTTCTTTCCCTACCGGTTTATAATTCTTAAAATGAAATGGTAGTCTCTCTATGTTCATCCCTTATACATGGCTTATTCACTTGGTTTTATACTCTTTAGTTTTATTGTTCAGATTATTTTTCTTTATTTTAGTTGGTAATTCAACGACGCTGTATCAACTACTAGGTTATTTAGCGTCTATGAGATTGGTGATAGCGAGATGGTATTTGGCGAGATGAGGACGAGGATTCGCCATAGATTACCTGGCATTCACCTTACGGTTGGGGAAACCTCGGAAAAAACACAATCATGTAATCAGCCCAAGCGGGGATAGAACAGGCGCCCAAGCGCAACTTCAGACCTTTAAGCAAGCGCCTTAACCAACTGAGCCACGCCGGTGACTCGTTCAGATTATATACAGGATGTTTCTAGGCTAGTGTTACTAACTTTCAGGGATGATAGCGAAGGGCACATGTATCAATTTGAGATGAGGAACCCTGGTCCGGAAATGACAGAGTCGAAAGTTATAAGCAAAAATAGTTGTGTGGAAATGAAATAATTGTATTCCTCTGTACACCTTATTTATGTGTATTTATCTGTACATCTTACACATACTGTATTCATCTGACGTTATTTACATTGTCTACTTACAGTATTCCATTCAGTGCGCTGTCTGAGGGATGGGGACAGGAAACTACACTAAAGCAATGCAGATAGCGTAATGTGTAACGGACATGGTCGGTCCTGATATGCACGTCTGTAGACAGCAGTGTATGTGTACAAGTTGCAGTGTCCAGTCGATCAGTCCTAGTGAAATGGAGGAGTACACGAGAGCGGAATATGCAGACCTGATTGGCGAATACGGACGAGCCAATGGGAGCAGTAGACAAGCTCACAGATTGTATCGGGACAAGTACCCACGTAGCAGACATCCGGCCCATACCATCTTTCCACGACTGTTCCAAAGGTTAAGGGAAGGAGGGCACGTGGTGACAAATTACAATTCCATTTCCACACAACTATTTTTGCTTATAACTTTCGACTCAGTCTTTTCCGGACCAGGGTTCCTGATCTCAAATTAATACATGTGCCCTTCCCCATCATCCCTGAAAGTTAGTAGCACCAGCCCGGAAGTAACCTGTATATTTAATTCCTTTCTTATATCTTCACTTTTTATGGTCTATATTCTTATAGCCAGCAACTGCTCTTAGAAATCTCATTTCACTTGCTTCAAGTTGGCTTTTATTTTTCTCTGTCATGATCCAAGTTTCGCTCCCATACAATAATTTTGACACAGACATTACTTTATAAAACTTTAATATTGTGTCTTTTCTTACTTCCATTTTTAAACATCTTTTTATAGTGCCATTAAGATAGTTAAATGCTTTAATTTTTTTTGACGAGATTCTCTTTGATACGATATATTGTATTCTAAGTATTTAAATTATGTGATTTGTTCCACAATATTATCTTCAATTACAATTTTTGATCCGATACTTTCTTTTCCTTTGAATGCCATCACTTTAGTTTTACTTAGGTACACTGCCAAGATTTATTATTTTGCTATTTTATTTAATGCATGTATTGATTTCTGGAGATTATCTTCCGAATTAGATATAATAATCTGATCATCTACAAACATTAACGTTACAGTTTACAGTATAAACTACACTTTTCACAGGTATTTGGTCCCTATATGGGGTAAGGTTGCGTATATCACACCACTTAAGCATTTATAATTTTTATTGAACAATACAATTTTCATTTTCTGCATTCCTTTACAGAAATACATTCCCAGAACATTTACCTTTCATGTAAAATAGAATCCTTGAATTTGATTTAATATTTTTTAATTAAAATTACATTTTCGAAACACTTGTCAATGTTTCCATTTAAGCAACTAGTTTCCTAAATAGCACCTGGGGTTTCTTAAATCGCACCTCTTTATCTGCAGGGAACAGGATGAAGGAAAGCTTTTAATATTGAACATATTGAACAGTATTTAATATGAATAATGTAATAAATGCAAATTACAAGTTTATTGAAATTAATGAAAGAGAGTAACGCATCTTCAAATGACACTGAAAAAATAGAGCATAAATTACCTAATATTTAAACTTCCTGAATGCGTTTTTATTGTTACACATTTGCCAAGTGCTTCACCAGGCAGTTCAAACTGTAAACTGCGTCACCTTTTCTCCACGATTATCTCGAAGCCACCTAAGAACTGCTTCATGATTTAGCTGTCTGAAATGATTTGAAGATAGAAACATCTAAAGGCTGGGCCTCTGAGTATCATGAGGAGGAAGCTGAAATAGGAGCACATCATTTTCCCGAGATAATCTAGCTTCTAAATTTTTGGAATGGGTCGTATAGGTGGACATACAGAAGCAGAACTTTTTTCTATGGCAGGTTCGAGTGGCAAATAAAACGTTTGAGCTATTAGACAAATAGTTCACTGCTGATGTAACCTGACTCAGAGCAAACAAATAACGATCCTGGAGGAGCACCAGCTGATCATGAAGGATGCACTGTTTGACGTTTAAAAATTATCACAGGTGGCACAAAATACCTGGTGCGCTTGTACAACACACACTTGTTGTATTAACGCCCTTTTCACCACTTGATATTGCACCCACCTGATGCATTCCTAGCTCAGTTAAAATTTTTGGGCCTTCTTTTGTACGGTTAGAATTGCTACAGTTGCTCATATCGCACCGGTGCGAATTAGGCACCTACAAAGTGGTGCGAATTGAGAAACTACGTCATAAGTTATTATTTCCTTCATTCTAGCCTATAATCACCACATATTCGAAAATCGTACTAAGTTAAATGTTCTTTAATATATCTTTTAACCAATAGCATCTTAAGATTATGGATTCTTTTGCATACAAATCCGTTATTTAGTTACAAAATGTTATCTAAATATACATCCACCTGAGCGATTATATTAAATACTCTATCACCACGTTGCTAGCACAAAGAAATGGCAGAAATCAAGTGACATGGTGGAAGTTCATATGGTAGATTGTAACAATACCACTAGATGCTACACTACTACAGCAACTTGTTTTAAACTAGCATTGGTTCCATTTAGGAAGAGGTGCGATTTATGCTACTCTACCCTAAACATCAGGGAGTTTCACTTAAGTGTAAGGACAGGAGTGAAACATCACTTATGGAGAGGCGTAAAACTTTTGCTAGGGCCTGTAATGTAAAGACGTTTATAAAACGTGTAAGTATTTCTAAATGCGCTTAACACATAACGGAATCGAAAATTATTGCGTCACATATTTATTTCTGGGAAATCTAAGAGGAAAATAATAAAATGATAGAGAATTCTTCCATTCAAACTACGTTAAGTATATTCTCTTAGAAAGACTGTCATTCAACACTTTCCAATCTGTAAATTTAACAAATGAAGGAGATAAAGGACTATCGTATGTTGATTTTGACCTATGTCATGCAATTAGAAAGTATACAATGTTTTAATTACTTGCCTTTGCTTACGCAGTTATCAAGAAGTAATAAGTTGAAATTATATTAAAAAGTGATATCAAAATAATGTTGGTGTTGAATGATATTTCTTTCTTACAGATCAGTTGCTTAACGAAATGCAAAGTTTAAGATTACTTTGTAATGCAATACATACCTGTTCTACCCACACATTCGTTGTCATGATCTGATTCTTCAGATTCTGAAACAAGAGAAAATCTGAATGTAATCCATTTTTACGTCAAAAACAAAGATAAGAAAACACCTTTATAATATTATTACTATTTAATACGATAAAAATTCGTACCGGCACCGGGAATCGAACCCAGGACCTCTCAGCTCTGCGCGCTGAGCGCTCTTTCCAACTGAGCTATGCCAGGACACGATCCACGGCGCCGGCCGAACCCCTCTCGTGATGCTTTTACGGCCTTACTACCTGCATTTGAGACGATACACGTCATATTTGCAGGAGCGCATATTTAAATGACTTTGTGGCCATATTCAACATCAGTTCGTGATAACTGCTAACAGTTAATACATCACATATTCATTTTGTATGAGGTCTCGCCCACCTCATTGAATATTACACGGCTACTATGAAGTAGCCAATATGTATTATTACTATTTAATACGAGAAAAATTCGTACCGGCACCGGGAATCGAATCCAGGACCTCGCAGCTCTGCGCGCTGAGCGTTCTTTCCAAATGAGCTATGCCGGGACACGAATTTTTCTCGTATTAAATACTAATAACACATATTGGCTACTTCATAGTAGCCGTGTAATATTCAATGAGGTGGGCGAGACCTCATACAAAATGAATATGTGATGTACACCTTTATAAATTAATCTAAAACAAATTTTTCTGCTTAAAAGTAACTATTTAAAATACTGAAACATGTTACGTTGTCCCGAATCTTGGCTGCGTTACAAATTAAGCAAATGAACCATACTTTCATAAAGTATAAAAAATAAAATCCATGAATAAAAAAGTATGTCTGCATATTCACTATGAGTATACATGAGTTAAATGTAAGTGAACGTGTATTCAGTTGTGTGTGTTGCATAGGTGTTGCGGTGTTCAGATGCTGCCGTATGCAAAATATCTGCCGTCAAGTATAGTACACGGACCGCAATACCTTCCAGTATTTCTCCCCAACCGTTGGACTTCGGACATACGTATACAGCATATATCAGGTTAAATTGGTGTAGGTTAACCCAAACCACATTATCCTGAAGTATTTTACAGTGTGGTTTAGGCGTCATAGATCAACTATTGACCAGATGTTTTGTATTCGACAGATAATGGAGAAAAAATGGGAGTATAAGGGTACAGTGCATCAGTTATTCATAGATTTCTAAAAGGCATATGACTCGGTTAAGAGAGAAGTTTTATATGATATTCTTATTGAATTTGGTATTCCCAAGAAACTAGTTCGATTAAATAAAATGTGTCTCAGTGAAACGTATAGCAGAGTTCGTATAGGTCAGTTTCTGTCAGATGCGTTTCCAATTCACTGCGGGCTAAAGCAAGGAGATGCACTATCACCTTTACTTTTTAACTTTGCTCTAGACTATGCCATTAGGAAAGTCCAGGATAACAGAGAGGGTTTAGAATTGAACGGGTTACATCAGCTGCTTGTCTATGAGGATGACGTGAATATGTTAGGAGAAAATCCACAAACGATTAGAGAAAACACGGGAATTTTACTTCAAGCAAGTAAGGAGATAGGTTTGGAAGTAAATCTCGAAAAGACAAAGTATATGATTATGTCTCGTGACCAGAATATTGTACGAAATGGAAATATAAAAATTGGAAATTTATCTTTTGAAGAGGTGGAGAAGTTAAAATATCTTGGAGGAACAGTAACAAATATAAATGATACTCGGGAAGAAATTAAACACAGAATAAATATGGAAAATGCCTGTTATTATTCGGTTGAGAAACATTTATCATCCAGTCTGCTATCGAAAAATCTGAAAGTTAGAATTTATAAAACAGTTATATTATCGATTGTCCTTTATGGTTCTGAAACTTGGACTCTCACTTTGAGAGAGGAACATAGGTTAAGGGTGTTTCAGAATAAGGTGCTTAGGAAAATATTTGGGGCTAAGAGGGATGAAGTTACAGGAGAATGGAGAAAGTTACACAACACAGAACTGCACGCATTGTATTCTTCACCTGACATAATTAGGAACATTAAATCCAGAAGTTTGAGATGGGCAGGGCATGTAGCAAGTATGGGCGAATCCAGAAATGGGTATAGAGTGTTAGTTGGGAGGCCGGAGGGAAAAAGACCTTTAGGGAGGCCGAGACGTAGATGGGAAGATAATATTAAAATGGATTTGAGGGAGGTGGGATATGATGATAGAGAATGGATTAATCTTGCTCAGGTTAGGGACCAATGGCAGGCTTATGTGAGGGAGGCAATGAATCTCCTGGTTCCTTAAAAGCCAGTAAGTAAGTATTTTACATTCCTCCTGAGACACCCTGTATGCTATACTCTTTATCATTTACTACTTTTATAATTGCCGTGTTTTCAAATGTAGTTGTAATTACAAAGCTAGGATGAGCTAGCAACAAGAAAGGAGTCAGGACAATATTGCTCATTATGCATAAAGGAGGTAATCTGAAACGTTGAGAAATTGCTGTTAAATTCACACGCGCAGATTTCCCTTTGCCGCAAGAGTTATTTGGCAGTGTAGTATGCCACGCCATGTGTACCTGCTATCTCTCACATGCGAATGTAAAGTAATTTGGACCGCTACACACGTGTGTACATGTTGCTTTTGAAGTGACATACAAGAGACACACTGGAGCAATAACGACGTTACTGTACTGTATTAAATTATCATAGTGCACCGTGAATTGACAGTGGAAGAAGAGCGCACCATTTTCGTTACGTGTCAGGGTAAAAGGAACGTCTTCTTTCGTAAATACATAGCTCAAATGGAAATGCACTTGTCATATTCAAGAGCTTTATGAACACCAAGACGTGGTATATTTTGTTGTTTACAATAACGAACAGGTCTAATTCAATTTATTATTTATCGATTTATTTATTTTATCTATTTATTTATTTTATTGATATATTTATTTATTTTATTGATTGATTTATTTATTTCATGCTAGACCATGCCGAAGTGTAGTAATTATACACCTGGTAGCAGTCCTTTAATGCACCTCATTAAAGTATACCTAGTCATTAAAGTTCAGATTTTCGATTATTCTCGGATATGCAATCGAAAGACAACGAGGGAAACGTCACGGAGGCTGGAAATCCAATACTGTCGCAGAAGGTTATGTTCTGTAACTATAATAATTAGCGTTAATTGTAAATAATATTCAAATAAATTCAATTTGTCATCTCGTTTTTCAATTCTAAATCAATTTCCAGGTTATATCAAAATTAGTTCATGTTATTCTCTACATTACATCAAGGTCAATGACATTATTGTTCCTCGGAAAAAATTAATACTTTCGCGTCTGCGCACATCTCACAAGCTATGCACAAGGTCACTTCCGATATTCAGTCAGATACAAATAAAATGAATACTTCTGAATAATTTCAAGTTAGAAATATGGTCGAGCAAAAAAAGGCGTATGAAACTTGCCTATAATGGTAATTTAGACTCTCGTATGAAAATTACGAAACTCGCTTGCGCTCGTTTCATAAACAAAGATACTTGCGTCTTAATTACTATCATTATAGGCTCGTTGCATAATGTACTATTATTGATTTATTTATTTTATTATTTATTTATTGATTCATTTATTTATTTATTGATGTATTGACTTATTGTTCTATTTATTTTATTTATTTAATTCATTGATTTATTTTTTTATTGATTTATTTATTTCTTGATTTATTTAATTTATTGATTTATTTATTTTATTAATTTTTTATTGGTTTATTTATTTTAGTGATTGATTGATTTATTTATTTCTTGATTTATTTATTTTATTGATTGATTTGTTTATCGATTTATTTATTTGATTTATTTATTTAATGTACTGATTTATTTATTTTACTGATTGATTGATTGATTGATTGAGTGATTTAATTTATTTAATTATTTGTTGATTATTTATTTATTTATTTATTTATTTATTTATTTATTTATTTATTCATTCATTCTGGTAGAGTTAAGATGAGACCTTCTCTTCCATACTACCAGAAGAGAAATACACAATGAAACAATGACAAAAATAGTACCTAATATTATTAGTCATACTTAAATATAAAAATCATATTCATGCACATTAACAAGCTTAAATAGGCTATAATGAAATATTAATTAAACATGGTGCATAACTGATTTACAATTCATATCCTAATTCTAATTTATGATAGGCCTAAATGACAATTTATGCAAACACACAGAATAACCTATAAAAATCGGCTAACACTACAAACTCAATTGCATATAAAAGTATGTACAGTCAAACTTCTCCTTACGGACACCCCCAAGATACGGATATTCCTCATATACGGACAGATTTTTATGTCCCAACTGAAATAATATAGAAATAATTATGAATTTAACTCTCGTTTACGGACACACTCAGACACGGACAACTGTTTCACAGTCCTAAAGCTTGCTTTACTTCCTGACTGCGGACAGAACTTGGATTTCAAGACCTAATGTGTTACAAAAATGAAAAATTTAGTGCAGAAATTTTTTAACATGAAAGAAGACAATAAGGGTCTCGTTGACTACCATTAGCCCAGCCAGCTACCCCTTTTTAGCTGGAAGGGGATGGATAAACAAAGTCATAAAATTTAACCTTTTCGATGAGTCCAAGGTTTCCGTGATTGTGACATTGTATTCGACACATGATAGGGTTAGTAGGATTATTCTCTTCACTTCAATCAGAGACATGGCACCTGAACGTAAAGGTTAAGTTGAAAACTGTAAATTACATTACTGCATAACTGTAGACCTAGAATACAATTGCATGGCACAGTACTGTATTTTCCTTTTTCGGTCTTATCTACTGTAGTTCAAAGTTGCAAAGAATTTACTGTAGTATATTAGACTGCATTTATAATTAAAGTACAGTAATACATTTCATTTAAAGAATGAAGAGATACATAATGTATTATCAATATACCGTTAGATTGGGGAGCCCCCAATAAAGGACGCCTCCCAGATGATATTAATTTTTATTGGGTTATTTTACGACCCTGTATCAACATCTAGGTTATTTAGCGTCTGAATGAAATGAAGGTGTTAATTCCGGGATCCAGCACCGAAAGTTACCCAGCATTTGCTCGTATTGGGGTATATGATTATGTCTCGTGACCATAATATTGTAGGAAATGGAAATATACAAATTGGAGATTTATACTTCGAAGAGGTGGAAAAATTCAAATATCTTGGAGCAACAGTGACATTCGGGAGTCCACACCTGTGGAGTACCGGTCAGCGCGTCTGGCTGCGAAACCAGGTGGCCCGGGTTCGAATCCCGGTCGGGACAAGTTGCCTGGTTGAGGTTTTTTCCGGGGTTTTCCCTCAATCCAATACGAGCAAATGCTGGGTAACTTTCGGTGCTGGACCCCGGATTCATTTCACCGGCATTATCACCTCCATATCATTCAGACGCTAAATAACCTAGATGTTGATACAGCGTCGTAAAATAACCCAATAAAAATAAAAAAAAAATTAAAAAAAGAAGACACGCGGGAGGAAATTAAACGCAGAATAAATATGGGAAATGCGTGTTATTATTCGGTTGAGAAGCTTTTGTCATCTAGTCTGCTGTCAAAAAAACTGAAAGTTAGAATTTATAAAACAGTTATATTACCTGTTGTTCTGTACGGTTGTGAAAGTTGGTTCTTACTTTGAGAGAGGAACAGATATTAAGGGTGTTTGAGAATAACGTTCTCAGGAAAATATTTGGGGCTAAGAGGGATGAAGTTACAGGAGAATGGAGAAAGTTACACAACACAGAACTGCACGCATTGCATTCTTCACCTGACATAATTAGAAACATTAAATCCAGACGTTTGAGATGGGCAGGGCATGTAGCACGTATGGGCGAATCCAGAAATGCTTATAGAGTGTTAGTTGGGAGGCCGGAGGGAAAAAGATCTTTGGGGAGGCCGAGACGTAGATGGGAGGATAATATTAAAAAGGATTTGAGGGAGGTGGGATATGATGATAGAGACTGGATTAATCCTGCACAGGATAGGGACCGATGACGGGCTTATGTGAGGGCGGCAATGAACCTGCGGGTTCCTTAAAAGCCAGTAAGTATTATTATTATTATTATTATTATTATTATTATTATTATTATTATTATTATTGTTGTTGTTGTTATGTAGATATAGGCCTAGACAGGCGAGCGGGCGAGCGGGCGAGCGGACAGACAGATACACAGATAAGATAGGACAGGAAAATAAATAGGCTAGATTAGATAGGACAGGATATAACCGATAGGACGGGATTGTACGTCCCGTAGATTATGAAGGCAATCCGGCTATTTAATATTATGTACCGTTTCATCCCCTTACCAACTTAAACGTAAAGAAGTGTAAGACTCCTCTGTAAAGAGCTCTGCACACGCAAGAACCTCGTTAAAGAAAGAAGAACAAGCTCTATTCTAGCTTCCGTGCAAGCATGTAACTCGGATCTGCTGAATTAGTATCGAACGACGCAGTTAGGTACAACAGAACACTACACCACAAGTAAATAATAGATTACGTTTTGTCAAATTATGATCATTATTTAATTTTCCAAGTAACTAATGTAAACGTTGGTTAATTATCTGCCAAGTAACTCGTCTGGCAATTCAACGATCTGATTGCTTAACTAACTACCCAAGTAACCAATTAACTCTCTAATAAGGCACCGATCCAATCACCCAATCAACTACGTCTATACAGCTCTGTAACTGCACAATCAATTAATGTCTCGTCTGATTAACTAGTTTGCTCTAAACTATTAGAACTCACTAACACATTAACTAACTAAATGACAAGTAACTAATAAAATAGCTTATATTTCAACACAAAAGAGCGGAATACCACTAAGATACGAGTCTATAACTTTTGTCAATTGAATAAAAATATGTAAATTTATTTACTAGTAGAATTGTGACTAATTGGTGACAAGTTAATAATATATAAAACTCAAGTAATAACATCAAGTTTACAGTTATCAGAATAATGGTCAGTAATTAATTTTTATTCAGAAACACTCATTTTTCAGGTTTGGTGTGGAAGAGAAGGTCTCATGGCCTTAACTCCACCAAAGCAAATAAATAAATATGTTAAATATGTTAAAATATTATGAATAAAATTCAGAAATTACTTGTCTAATCTGATAATTACAAGTTTATAAGTTTGCTAAAAGGTTGACTTGCATATCTGTTGTTTGGTTATAAAGAAAATGACAGCTTTTCTACAATTTCGTCAGGAATAGAGATACAGAAACATAAGGGATTTCAGTCCCAGTAATGAAAGAAGAAACTGAAATTTTAAAGAGAAAGTGTGAACTTCTTGACAGAGATTAAGGGTGTTTGAGAATAAGGTTCTTAGGAAAATATTTGGGGCTAAGAGGGATGAAGTTACAGAAGAATGGAGGAAGTTACACAACGCAGAACTTCATGCATTGTATCCTTCACCTGACATAATTAGGAACATTAAATCCAGACGTTTGAGATGGGCAGGGCATGCAGCACGTATGGGCGAATCCAGAAATGCATATAGAGTGTTAGTTGGGAGACCGGAGGGAAAAAGACCTTTAGGGAGGCCGAGACGTAGATGGGAGGATAATATTAAAATGGATTTGAGGGAGGTGGGATATGATAGTGAATGGATTAATCTTGCTCAGGATAGGGACCAATGGCGGGCTTATGTGAGGGCGGCAATGAACCTCCGGGTTCCTTAAAAGCCAGTAACTAAGTAAGGGATGAAGTTACAGGAGAATGGAGAATGTTACACAACGCAGAACTTCACGCATTGTATCCTTCACCTGACATAATTAGGAAGATTAAATTCAGACGTTTGAGATGGGCAGGGCATGCAGCATGTATGGGCGAATCCAGAAATGCATACAGAGTGTTAGTAGGGAGGCCGGAGGGAAAAAGACCTTTAGGGAGACCGAGACGTAGATGGGAAGATAATATTAAAATGGATTTGAGGAAGGTGGGATATGATGATAGAGAATGGATTAATGTTGCTCAGGATAGGGACCAATGGCGGGCTTATGTGAGGGCGGCAATGAACCTCCGGGTTTCTTAAAAGCCAGCAAGTAAGTAAGTTTAGATTAAATAGAAGCTGAGGAAAGGTTCGTTTTGTATGGAAAACTAAACTTGCAGAAAATAAACGTGAAAATAATAATTATAATTTATGGTTTATTTAACCTGGAAGAGTTTAGGCTATACGGCCTTCTCTAACACTCAACCAGGAGTAAAACTGCGATACATATAGTCATATGTAATACGTAGAAGAGAAAAAGGAGCATCTTCTGCGGATCTTTGGAAAAATAACTAAGAAAGAGACTAGTCAAGTGCTTTGTGTGAAGTGTGGCATTGTATGAGGCAGAAACACGGACATTACGACGAAGTGAAGAGAACGAATAAAGCATTTAAAATGTGGATATGGAGAAGAATGGAGCGTGTGAAGTGGACAGGCAGAAGAAGAAATGAAGCTGTGTTGGAAAGAGCAAATGAAAAAAGAACGATGCTGAAACTGGTCAGGAAGAGGAAAAGAAATTGGTTGGGTCAGTGATTGAGAAGAAACTGCCTACTGAAGGGTACTGTTATATGAGTAGCATTTACATTTTAAATAAAGAATTACGATACCACAGACATTTCTGTCGCCTGGAATCACTTGACTGTAGTTTTGAAGTTATTATTTTAAAATTAGTTACACTCGTTCTGACCGTTGACAACGCCATTCTACTAATCCGCAGATGTGTAATCATCGGATGATAGCAGACAGACATGCTAGCTGCATATTGCCATGTAGTTCATTTAATCCTTCCGTCATTTTGGTATCGGTTTCATATGTGGAATATCGATCGTTGAGTTATTGAAAGCGAATCAAGGGCACTGGACCAGACGGGAGAGGGTCTCTAGATTGGGAGATTTTAAAGAGTAGTTGCTATAAAAACCCTGTTAAAACTGGATACACACACACGGGAACCTGTAGCAGGCTATCTCGTCAAATAATTGAAAGCATTAATAGACGCTGAGAGAGGAAATTTACAAAAAAAAAAAAAAAAACATAATGCCATCATTAGCATCGTTATGGTAAGTAGGAAGAGCAGTTAAGTAATGAAGGAGACAGTATTTAGTTAGTACGTCATACCAACGATTATGGTCTGTCCAAAACAACTTCCGACCTGACAAATGGCGCTTTAGCATGTTACCATAGCAACCATTCAAATCAACCAATCACAAGAGACGCGTAACCATGGTAACGGGACGGTGTTGCCTTGTCTATGTTTACAAGTTGCACGTGAATACCAGGGTGTAGTGGTGAATACAGTGGCCGGAATGACTGAGTTGGCTGGTTAACGCTTGCTTTGTGCGAATTAAAAATATTATTTAGTTGTATTATTGTTTTAGTGTATCGATAATTATTATGTTTAAATTATATTAAACTATTATCTTCGTTGTCATTGGTGGAGTGTGTGTTTTCTAGTTTCTGCTAGAGTTTTCAAATAGATGACTTGTGCAATGTCGGAAGGAAGGACAGGCAGGCGGAGAATAAAGAATATTGTACAAGGTGCCCCGTTAAAGAGTCAAGCGCGAGAGATGGTGTGTTATGTAAGAGAGTATTTTGACAGGAGAAAAGATAATGTCGGGCCTCTTTTACCTTTGGCGCAAGTCGTAATGAGAACTGTTCTTATGTTAAAATTAATAAGAGCACTGTTACCAATATTTGAAAAGAAAAAGACCGTGCAGATTTTTAATTATAAATATTTTTACAGTTTACAATTTTTTCAACGCCTTTCTAACAATATTACATTGAAGAATACCGACACTCATAAAAGTAGAGGCTTCGTATTAAATTAAAACTCTTTTTACAGTTTACAGTCCTTTCAACGCTTTTCTAACGGTATTAACTACTACTACTACTACTATTACTACTTACTACTACTACTACTACTACTTACTACTACTACTACTTACTACTTACTACTACTTACTACTACTACTACTACTACTACTTACTACTACTACTACTTACTACTACTTACTACTTACTACTACTACTACTACTACTACTTACTACTACTACTACTTACTACTACTACTACTTACTACTACTTACTACTTACTACTACTTACTACTACTACTACTACTACTACTTACTACTACTACTACTACTTACTACTACTACTACTTACTACTACTACTACTTACTACTACTTACTACTACTACTACTTACTACTACTTACTACTTACTACTACTTACTACTACTACTACTACTACTACTACTTACTACTACTACTACTTACTACTACTACTTACTACTACTACTACTACTTACTACTACTACTACTACTACTACTACTTACTACTACTACTACTTACTACTACTACTACTACTTACTACTACTACTACTTACTACTACTTACTACTTACTACTACTTACTACTACTACTACTACTACTACTACTTACTACTACTACTACTTACTACTACTACTACTTACTACTACTTACTACTACTTACTACTACTTACTACTTACTACTACTTACTACTACTACTACTACTTACTACTACTTACTACTACTACTACTACTACTACTACTACTACTACTTACTACTACTGTCCCGATTTCCCCCACCTGCTTCTGCTCGCCCCTCTGTAAAAGCTGGGCTGTCTTAGCTCTTTTCTGAAAACATTAATTTCTGTTAGGAATTGGACGTTTACGTTATATTATACAGCTTTTTAATTTAACTTAAATAAAAGGGCCTCGTTAAGTAATTAACTGTCACGTGATTTCCTCCCTTTCCACAATCCTGCGGCATAACCACTTGGACGGACAGTAGATAGCATGTCTGAGTAATTTTATATTTTCGGGTCGGGCAGAAGTGAAGATTGAATGTACAGTACGTAGAGTAGGTACAGAATTATTTCAACATGAGTTACTAGTACGAAAGAGAAACTGGCAATTGGAATTAGATGCAATAGTCTATAGTGCGATAATATGCACAAAAGAACTGAAGTCTGTATCAAAATAAACGGCTACCATTTTCAAAATTGTGTTTAAATATTCATATTATGATTATTTTTCAATTCAACTTCTTTCTCTATATTGTACGCTAATGTGCTGTAGACAGTATAATATACACTGCATAATGAATACGTTCGCATGGATAGCTCAGTTTGTGAGTAAAAATACTTATTCTTAATATAGTACTGCATTTTGATTAAAGAAAAACCTAATGAAAATTATCAAACTCAAAATCGCGATATTTCCTAGTTTACAATAAATTAGAAAGTAAATAATTAATATATTTTCCCCAATATTTATAGCTACTAATATTCACCCTATATGGTTAATTGAAGAATATGTCAAGATTTTTCGAATTGAAATTTGATTTAATCCACCAATAGATCCAATAACAACTGATATTAAAATAATAGTTCACATAAATATATCTATGGTTAGTAAATGGATGAACTACTTTTCTTCCTTCCTATACCTAGTAGAGTGATTTGTGTTTTACTCCAGTATCATCGAACTCCAGTCTTGGAGGGGGGAGCAAGCGGTGTTTCCGGTTCTCTAAAGGTATAGACAGGTTAATATTAAAAATGTTAGTAAAAATAAAATGATGTCCCTGTATAATGTGTTTTGTTTGAGCCATTGTCATTTTTGGTATCTCAAATCGGCCAAATTTTGATCTCCATTACTGGTGATCGCCGTTGCACTACTTATTTGCGTCAACGCTTAAGTATTGCTTTTCAACGTGGAAATGTAATGAGCGTTTTGGGTACTCTTCCAGAGTCCAGCCCTTTGGACGAACTTTTTCTCCTGTAAATTTTTTTTATCTCTATGTAAATGTTTATATTTATATTGTCATTTTAATATGTGTGTTCTTTTGGAGAGTGGTTGGATATAACTTCAGTAGAACCCCGATTATCCGTCACCCTATTAACCGATTGTTGGATTATCCGTCTGTCAGTCTCTCCTTTTTTGTTGCAGACAAAATGTTGGGTACTGCACAATACATTAGTATGTATTTTTTTATAGAGAGTGATATTGTAATACAAGCCTTTGCCCTTACACATTATGATCTACAGTTCGAGTGACCTGTGTAATTTCTCTGCAAAACGTCTTGCAGAAGTGCCAAAAGAATACAATATGTTGTGCTAAGTAAGTATCGAAGATAAGTGCATATAATTGAGTGGTTTTAGAAAAGAGGAACTGTGGTTCATCTCACATCAGAATACGAGATTGGAGTTACAACGTGCGATATTTAATAAGAAAGCCAGGACAAAGTGTATAAATTAATTAAATCTATAACATGAGACCTATAGTTTTCCTATCTTTTCACAGAAATCCATCATAGGAAGTTTTCTTGACCCTTAGAAACCAATCATTGACATTCATTCATTCATAGTGTTCTGTCACTGCAAACCCAGCATGCTCCAGTCTTTCCTATTTTCTGCCTTCCTCTTAGTCTTCGCATATGATCCATATATCTTAGTACAGTTTTCTTCTGCCCCGAAATCTTCTCCCGTTCACCATTTTTTCGAGTGAATCCTTTAGTAGCCAGTTTCTTCTCAGTCAGTGAGCCAGCCAATTCCTTTTTCTCTTTCTGATCAGTTTCAGCATTATTCTTTCTTCACCCACTCTTTCCAACAGAGCTATTACACTTAAAACTTCTGATCCACTATCTAATATGTTAAAACACATGGCCACGGAGAAAATGTCGAAACTGCATTATGCAACACTTAATTCTTCTAAGGATTATCCAATTTTTTCGATTAACCGTTCAGCTCACCCCCTTCATTACCACGGATAATATAGGTTCTACTGTATAGGTGACGGGGGTGAAACATACAAAGTAGGACTTGTTTTAGGTACAAAGCACGTACGGTCAGAAGACCCGTGCATTGGATTTAAGTTGAAATTCTGATAATATAGTACATCAGTATGTAGGGGAGACTGTTGTACCTTTAAACACTTTTGACATTTTATTTTTTGTATTTTGGGAAATGAAATTTTTTAAATTAAAAAAGGCTTGAAATAATTATTGAAGATTCCTTTACAACTTCCTGTATGTATTTTCCTGTTTTACAGATATATTAAGGATGGAAAAAATAAATTGAAGAGATATGTAATGTGTTCAAAGGTACAACAGGATCATGTACCTTGGAACATACCCACTTGTAAGTTGGAACATATTGAATATAGGTGGGAATATAGCTGTAAAAACTGACAATCATATTTAAAATGTATTTTCAATCATAAACCAGAGCAGGCTTCTCTGATTGAGATTTTATTTTGTGGAGAAATAATAACTGCTTCAACAGCTTTCTTCAAGACATCCGAATCAATTGAGGACCTCTTAACTTCAGACTTACTTCGTGACATGACCTTAAAATAAAAGAAAAACAAAAACCGATAGTATCGTGTAATTTGGAACATGTTCCATGGTAGAAGATGTTTTGTGTTCAATGGTACAAGAGGGTGCACGTTTAAACAAATATGGCTCCGAGAGTCAAATAAATCATGGAAATTAAAATATGTTAGGGGAGAGTCGGGTAGTATCGGACATCGGGTAATATCGGACAGTGAGTTTCTTTCATCTACCACACGATGATAGTACCTGATTGACATGGTTACGTTTCTGTGATGTCGCATAGAGAAACGTAACCATGTCATTCAGGTACTACCATATGGTGGTATATGAAAGAAACGTACTGTCCGATACTACCCGATGTCCGATACTACCCGACTCTCCCCTATTACTCACCAGATGATAGGGAACACACTGTACTTGATGGATAGTAACAAATACAATCTGGTTTTGTGTTAGAAAACATACATCAATGAACGAAATGTTTACTTTTGGTACTAAACAACTTCTTTTGTCCACGGAACTCACACTTTGCAATAAATCAAACTGACACTACGACCAGAGCTACTTAGCGGCTTGCTCTACAATCTACTTCATTTTGAGTCTTCTAGGTAGCAGCAAAAATTAAAAAACAAAAAATGTTCAAAGGTACACTATGCTAAAGATACAACAGTCTCTCCTATAATATTGCTCAATAAATGTATCTATCTACTAATGTAAGGATTACTAATTTTTTGGTCCCACATAATTCTCTATTATAGTTATAATTTGTTAATGACAGAGAAAATTCCGCTTTGGCGTCGGGGATCGAACCCAGGACCCCCAATTCTAAGCACTGGGTGCTCTACCACTGAGCTACGCTACCACAGCACAGGATCGAATATTTCTCCTTTCGAGTATCAAAGAGTTGACGACTTTGACCTTTTTACTGGTTAAATAATTTATTATGTAAAATCCTTCATTGACTGTTACAATCTATGTTTAATCAGCACTATGTTTACGATGGAAATATCCGATGTGATTGAAAAAATCAGTGTGAAATATCCCCTTTAACAATCGGCTATCGGGTAGGGTCTGTCGTAATTAACACCATTTGCTCCAAAACGTTCGGTTTAGAACGAAATGCCAACGAGCACAATGAGAATGCATTGATTTCAGATACTGCGAACCTTCACCCTTAGAATATTGAATTTCTATATATTAATTAAAATTTAAAGTACCGGTATTTTATTCAATGAATATTTTTCTAGTTAGAATGGAAATGTGGTAATGCAATGCAGAGCATATGAATTTTTATGTACTTATATTAAGAATTCTTCTGATAATTTTCTGACAGTCAATACAGATTATTTGTTATCTATGAAATGCGTGAATTGACAATAGTATAATTCAGATATTTTTCTAGGAAAGTATGACGAAGTTTTGTCCTTGTTCTTTAATAAAATATTCGAGGCTAATACATTGAGAAATTTGTAGTTATCAACGTCAGGATTTATCCGTGCAAAATCCCTGTTAAGTAATGAAGAGCATAAAATAGAGTTACTTAGAACAAAGATAGAAAAAAATATGTGTTCATAAAGTAGTGGTTCGAAGAAAATAAGATAAACCAAGTCTGCCAAAAGCCTAAATGATATTATTTTTATTGATTATTTTACAACGTTTTATCAACTGCTAAGGTCATCTAGCGTCTGAGTGGGATGAAAGTGATAATGCCGGTGAAATGCAGGGTCCACCTCCGAAAGTCACCCAGCATTTGCTCTCAATGGGTTGAGGAAAAACCCAGGAAAAAATCTCAACCTGGTAACTTGCCCAACCAGGATTTTAACCCTAGCCCGCTCGTTTAACAATCAGGCATGCTAACCGTTATTCTGTAGTAATAATAATAATAATAATAATAATAATAATAATAATAATAATAATAATAATAATAAAATATATTAATAATAATATTATTATTAATACATTTATTTTATTCATTTATTTATTTATTTATTTATTTATTTATTGATATTTTATGTGCTGGACAACAGCTATTGGCCAATAAAAGTCCAGCATACAATTAATACAATAAAACGAACAACTATGGTACAAATTAAATAATTGAGATAATAACAACGAAATGAAGAAAATAGATTACAATGTTTAATTTACAAGAATTAATACCATAATATTTTATGGAAAAGAGATTCTTAGAAAAGTATTACCAGTTTGTGTAGAAAGATTATGCAAATAATATTAGCAAAGACATTGCCATGTTCTAATAGTTCTATACATTGAATGGATCGAAATCGCCTACATGTAAGTTAGCATGTTTAATACATCTGGAGACCGGCGAGGAGGATTTAGAATTTCTAATATAGAAGAGTTTGTGATGTCTCATGTCCTTCATAGGAATACGAAGGCTGACACTCTTTAAGAAAGATTGACAATTAATGTCACCTTTAAGGACCTTACATAAGAATAAGTAATCGAGATCATGACGTCTAGCATACAGGCTTCGACATTTAAAGTGCTCGCATTTTTATCAACAGTAATCTCACTAGACGTTTTGATTTATCTAGAGAAAATCAAAACTCGAGTGGGATTTAATTGACTATTACACGATTAGAAGAAAGTATATAAAGATTAGAAGTAACGAACTACTCCAATACAATAAAATATTAATTGACTTAAGAAAATACAACTGTCTTCAAATGTATTATTGTACCATCTCAACATTACAAATATTACGCTAGATGCATGATAGATGGCAGCAGTGAGCAATGCCTTCTCGTCAAGTTCTCGATCTACACGTATACACGATGGCAAAAGTTACTAGTCAAGAAGACTTTGTTGATTCAGTTTCATTTTTATTATTAAAACTTCAATTATCCGAATCCCAGTAATCAACGTCACTTGACAGATGATTTTCAATAAATCTTAATATTAAACAATCTCTGATACGTGACTATCCATAATATCATATAGCAGAAGCTATAAAATTACCTAACTAATATACACAAGTGTTAGAAAAGTCTTAATTAACGACGATGACATAAAAAATAAACATGAATAATTTTAAAAGGAATAATTATTGAATGTACAATTTTCAAATTTGAATGTGGTTGGTGGTTCAATTGATGTTATATTGGACGTGTGCGTAATAGAAGTGGAACTCGTTGATTTAGGCCTACATGGTGTATTCAACTTATTCAGGATTTCCGAATGAATAATTTTAAAAGGAATAATTTTTGAATGTACAATTTTCAAATTTGAATGTGGTTGGTGGTTCAATTGATGTTATATTGGACGTGTGCTTAATAGAAGTGGAACTCGATTTAGGTCTACATGGTGTATTCAACTTATTCAGGATGTCCGAATGGTGCTCTTCATTTATTTGTAAATCGGATTTCAGAAGATGCATAGGTATGATCAGTGATTTTTATTAATTCTTGTTCTTGAATGCCAATGCGAGTCATATTTGAAACTGCTGTGCATCGACTGGAGTGGTTTGTAATTATATATAGGCCTATATATATTTTTTTTTGACGTCCAGACCAGCGCAGTTTCAAATGTTGGCAAACAAAGAAACAAATGCTAGGGACGCGATAAAATTAAACAAATGCTAGGGACGCGATAAAATTGTGCGATAAGCAGCCATGATTGGTTGAAATACGTCCTTTCGTACCGTTTTATTGGTCAAAAATAGTATGACGTAGTAAGAGTGTAACAGTCATAGTTATATCCGGAGTTATTAGGCAGAAATCTGTACGAACATAATGAAATAAATCTCCTTTGAATATCTTCGAGTTTTGCCGAATCAGAACTAGTAATAGAGTTCCAAACTACAGATGGATATTCGAGTTTCGATCTCACTAATGTAATAATAATAATAATAATAATAATAATAATAATAATAAAAATAATAATAATAACAACAACACTGAACAACAAGAATTTTGTTCCGACTTAAAACAATATGTCCCTCATGGTATGGTGTGCGCTGAATCCGAAAATGCATTTCTTTTCTTCGTATCACGTAAGGTTTTGAAGATATACAATGATTTCACTTTTCGATAAGCGCTCTGGCGCGGGTTCGGGGTTGTAACCCAAACAAAAGATAATGCGTTTTATGACTTTACCTATTTCCGGTTTTGTATGCTTATTAGCATGTTCTCTTGTACTTCTAATAAATGAACACATGTTGGTCCCTTCTATTCAGTAAATTTCATAACAGTTCAGAGTGAGGTCTACGCAATGAACAAACAAGGGTGTGGTTTTCAGTATTTTTAAAAAAAGTTTACCATTTTGAGTTAAGGCAAATTAAAAGAGGGCATTTTCATCGGTCCACAAATTCGCAAAGTTATGGCTGACTCTATCTTTGAGGAAAAACTTTCCGTTACAGAAAAAATAGCATGATGCGCTTTCAAAGACGTTTGCTTAAATTTCCTTGGAAATTCTAGGGCAGAGAACTACATAGAACTTATGGAAACCATGTGAAGTGCATATGAGAAAATGGGGTGTAATGTGTATCTCAAAATACACTTTTTACATTCTCATTTGGATTTATTTCCTCTTAACCTTGGAGCGGTAAACGACGAGCATGGGGAAAGATTTCATAAGAAATACCTGAAATGAAAAGGCGATATAAAGGAAGATCATCATCCAGCATGCTAGCAGACTGTAGTTGGCTCCTTGTAAAAGACAGTCTCGGGTCTAGTTACAAACAAAAGTCATCCTGAAAATCATTTTTAATGGTAAGTTCAAATTCCGAGATTTTTCTCATTATAGACAGAAAATATTTTTATTGTTGTTGTGTTTTTTTTGTGTTTTAAACTATGTAACATCATTCTTTCTATCCAGTACACATTTTTCAAATATTATGAGGCATTTTGAATCCCTAGTGTGTTGTAATTTTATCAGTAGTAGCGAAAAATAAAAAAAAAAAAGAAGTTAAAAAAAATAATTAACTTTCCCCGAAAAATGATACGTGATGGGGTAATTTGGATTTAAATTCAGATTTAGAGCACACATATTAGTAGGCCTAATATTCACCTATTTTTGTTTCGGAGCAAGACAAAAAGTAAAAATTTGTTGTTCAGTGTAGTAATAATAATAATAATAATAATAATAATAATAATAATAATAATATTCGTCATTTTCACCTTAAAAACTCACTTCTCTGGCCTGTTCTGTCCTTGTTCCCGTGAGAAATAAAAAAAAGGAAAAAGAAATTGAACATCAACTTCTACAAGAGCTTGTAAGTCATATTATTAACAGCATATAACACAAAGCAAACAAAATAGAAGCGACGAAATTCAAGTTTATACGAAAGAAGATAGATAACTGCCAATTTGCCTAGAGCAGCGGTGGCGAAAATGTAATCGTGAGCCGAGCCACTGTTTAACCTGCAACGTGCATAGCACCTATGGAGGTAGGCGGACACCCGAAGGGCAAGTGAAGCAACTGTTTGACTTATTAACGGATTTTCATTTTCCTTACGTCAAGCACTTAAATATAATTTTATACAGTACAAGGCTACAAACTAATGTTTAGTACGTGTAACGAAGAAAGAAATGAACAATATCACAATCTAAAATTAACTGTCTTCAGAATGTCTCTGCGACAAAGTTTCAAAATCAAGAATTATGTCACTTACTGCCAGTCGTAGTTGATCACGAAGGTATTTGTCTGTCAGTCGTGATCTAAATTTGGTTTTTAGTATTTTAATTGTTGAAAATAATTTTTCACAAACGTAAGTTGTAGCGAACATGGCTTCAACAGAGCAAGCGAAAGAATGAAGCTTCGGATATTTATTTTTGGCAAAGATTTGAAAGTTCAACATTTGTCAAGCCCTTACATCTAGCTTTAATTTGACATCACATAGTAAATCAGTGAGTTCAAATTGAAGAGCTAACAGCATTATTCGTACATCTGCTGGAAAAGGATCGACGTACAGAGATGATGATGATGATGATGATGATAATAATAATAATAATAATAATAATAATAATAATAATAATAACTTAACAACACTTAACCTTTTAATGTTTCATGAGTAACATGTAGTGTAATGACGTTATATGTTATATAGCCGTTTTCCTCGTAATACTCGTGAACAAATCATACATTTAATATTCTCATCATATTGGCAGCAAAAAAATGCGTCCTCCCATCCTACTTGAAACTTTTGTTTTTGTAGAGGTACAGGTTTCGAGAGAGACATATGTCACTCGCAGGTCAGAGACAAATACAAATGGAACGGAGTTTGACTCCAGTGAGTGAGAGGGTGGGGGTTGGGGAAGGTTAGAAGCAAAAGAAATGCACAGCATATCATTGCGAGCCACAATGTGCTCGTGAGTCGCATTTTCGCCACGGCTGGCCTATAGTAATCAAATCAGGCACAGCTCAATTTAAAATTGGTAATGCTGTAACTTAAGCCACGGTGAATAACAGAATTTTATATTGTTATGTAGGCATAAATTACTATAAATTAGTTTATTATAAACTGCTGCATATCCTCATGAAATCCCATTATGTTGCTTTGAAAGAGACGTGCATCATTTGTCATAGAGCGAGCACAATTTCCACAAAGTTATGTGTTGTCATTATTGTATTAAGCCCCATAATACATAGGGATTTAATTTATTATTATGGAGTTACTAATGTGTTATCTAGAGCAATAATAATAATGTCAAAGTTAAATTAATCGTGAAGCAAAATTAAAGTTAGTAAAAGTTATGCAATCTAAAAATTTCGTTGTCAACGCCTGTACAACTAAAAACTGCAGCCACCATTGCTACTGATTTTTATTCCAGTGTACGGTTCAAGAATTAAAGTTTCTGATAAAAACAATTTAAATTCAACTTTCTGTAATGACTTACAAAGCAAAGTGGAACTACTGTAATAAAAAAGAAATTGCGAATACTTCGTACATTTATTTTAAAATAAAATTGGAACCAAAGGCATAGTAAATAAAGATACCGTCTTTCCATATTTGAAATGAATTGGTAAAACTGTTATGAAATTCTCAATTTATTCGGATAATTAACTTTTGTCAATATTATTTGAACTTAATGTCTGTTAATAATGTTATATTAATAATAGAAATTAAAAGTGGTCGAAATAATACAGGGTTCCTACAAAATACCTCTCCGGTTTCGAGCACATATAATTTACATTCTATGAATCTGAGGTGCATGATAATAGTACCAATGGAAAGAGAAATTCCAAAAGTTTAGTGTAAATGCCCTTGCCTGAAAGAATCCGTAGATGTGAAATACCTGGGAATTATTGTTGATCAGCACTTGAAATGGGATGGACAAATCACCTTTGTGCGAGATCGTGCGTATTTGCTTGGTTTCCGCACATAACTAATCCGCGGTAAGTCTAAAATTCCACATTCAGTATTCCCAACGTAACACACATAACAATTTCCCTCTTCTTACCGCTTAAGCGCGACATTCATTTTACTGCTTTAGGCTTTTAACGTATTATTTTTAGAGACTTTTAATATAGTAATAATTATAAATTGGAAACTTACCACTGCAATTTCACCTAAATTGCAATGTTAATTATTGTTTTTAAATATTTGCAAAAATTAAGTAAAGTCTACTACTCCACGAAACTTATTGCATTCCTGATACAAGTAACATTGAGGAAGCCGTGGAAAAATCAACAAGATTCCAGATGCGGATGTTATTACTGCAATATGTTACATAAATAATATTGTTAAAATATTAAAATGAAAAATAAATCATTACATAACCTTACCGTTTGTTTTAAGTTCGCATTTATAGACTGGGGGAAAAAAAGACAGACGTATATCACGGCCTGCTGGAGTATAGTAAACACAGAAAACATTTTAAAGCAACAATGTTGAAGATAGATATTTTTGTTTTGCAAATTTGCCGTCATTGAACTGAAACCAAGATGGAGATTTCATTGCAACTAATTAGAAATTCCTCTTTCAGGTATGTAATAAACGATCTTCGCACAAAATAATGCACGATACACGAGCGGTATGTTTTCTTTCAATTCTCGGAAATTAAAAAAGCTCAACTACGTTTCGGTTTTTCAAACTTTTCCTCGAACATGAAAACTTCAACATACCGCTCTTGTGACGCATATTACTATTTTATGTAACAGGATCCGTAAAACAATTTACAAATTTGTAAACCTTCGCCATTACTTGCCTACTCATGTATTACG
Source organism: Periplaneta americana (assembly GCF_040183065.1). Lineage (NCBI taxonomy): Eukaryota > Metazoa > Arthropoda > Insecta > Blattodea > Blattidae > Periplaneta > Periplaneta americana. Next base: position 215,347,063 of record NC_091117.1, on the reverse strand, counting down.
TTTGGTTTATTTGGCTATAGTTGAATCTGTTATCCAATATGGTATAACTGGATGGGGAGGCATTACAAAAACTGCTCTTCTTCCTCTAATTATGTTGCAAAAACGTATAATCAATATTTGTTTGAAAAGACGACTGTATTATCAAACAAATTTGATTCATTCCGAATTGAATGTTTTTAGAATTGATCAAATTTATAAATACTCTTTAATGAAATTCTATCATAAAAACAGAATGAAATTTGTAGCTCAGCCACATGCTCATAATACAAGACGAAATGAAATTCTTAAATTAGTTGAACCTAAATGTTTCACATCTGCTGCTTTACTACACAGTACAAATTATGGTCCACGTCTATATAATTCGATAATAAAATTTCATCCAGAATTGACTACTTTAAGCAATGAAATTTTCAGATCCAGAATTTAAAAATTTATATGCCAGACTTCCCTGTATTTATATTATGTACCATGTATTGTAAAACAAGTTTATTTCTATCCCAAATATAGTTTTTCTATCTTACCTTTGTTACTATATGAACATGACCTGTACTAATTATACTGCTAATAATAATTTAATATTACTCCACCAATCTCAACATCGTCTCTTTTTTCACTCAGTTATTACAAGTATTATTAACATTACTAATTTTATTATCATCTTTATGCAACCTTTTTTCTTAAGTATTATGTCAACAAAGTATGTATATCTATGCAACAGAACTGACCCCGAACATGAGCTTTGCTCTTTCGGGGTATTTTAATGTAACGTTTTGATATATATTATCATTAAATAAATCTAAATCAAATCTAATCTAATCTTATAAAGATGTTCAATTTGTCTCCCCCTAGTAATAATAATAATAATAATAATAATAATAATAATAATAATAATAATATTTATTAATACTATACACTTGAGCTACATTAGGCATTGCAGCCCGAAAGAGCAGAAGCTCGTGCTCGGGCGCAGTTCAGATCAGTTATACAAAATATATCACAAAATTAGGGGAGTTCATTGAGCACAATCACATTAATAAATGGTAAAATACATACAGCATGTAATAATAGGGTCTATATACAAATATAAAATACAAAAGTACATGAATATTAGAGTATCAATTTTTAACTCAATTAGCTTAAACAATTAAATAATTAATCTGATTTGTTTCTTAAATCTATGTGTGTTAAGTGTACTTAGCTCAGGGTAAGCTCTAATTAATGTATTATATATTTTGGGTCCAAAATTTCTGCTGTGTTTTAATCCAGCAGTTGTGTGGCATTTGGGAGTATTTAGAAAGAAACTGTAGTTTTGTCTCGTCTGGTATTCATGAGGATCAAATTTAAATTTATAACAAGCCTATAGTCAAGTTCCATGTAGGTACGTGGATTTTCCGATCCTCAGATTCTGAGTTTGTCTGTTACCTTACCAGGAAGATGAAAAGTGTCTTCATCAGAAAACTTCCAATTTTTCTGATCGCGTAAGCGAACTTTCTAACCACGGGAAAAGACAGAACCAAATATATAACAAATTGACAAACTTTGAAATAGTTCCATTAGTTCTCAATAGGTGACCCTATTATTGGAAGAATTAAAAATTATTTGGGAAAATGTTGATATAGATTAAGTATAAATTATCTCATAATTGAGACTATCAACTGTTTCCCGCTAAATCGAGTGTTTTTTTAACAATCGTTAAAGAGGTATGAAATTTTGAATTTTATAATGCGGGTATATTTATGTACAATTGGCGACACTGACTGTTACCTTCGTCATGTATTCATAGAAGTAGTACGTAACTAAAGAAGCCACACTTACACCATTAAATTATCGAACAATACCCATTAGTGGGTCAGGTATCTTTTGACATCAGTGTAACGTCCCTTTTTGTTAAAGTATTACCGGTCTCAAGTTTCACTGTTACAACAGGGAAAATTCATCAAGAGATTAATAAATACGTTTTGAACTTTAGAATAACCTATAATTTATAATCTACGTATTAGTTTAATATGTCATTGTTCATTGTAAATAAAGAAAAATTACATTACATAATTATAATTACAATATGTATGTATTTATTAACACTACAATTGGGTATACACCCGGTGGCAGTGATATATCATATACAATAATACCATTATAATTCTACAATAATTACAGCAATAAAAGAAAAATAAAAAAAATAAAATAAAATAAACCTAAATTTATTTCTAACTATAAATAAATAGATGCAATAAACCTAGGACTATAAATAAAAACTATTCTATAATAACGCCTACAATAAGCAAAAGTAAACCTAACTTATAAGTACGTCTATTTCACCAAACTATTACCAATTTAAGTAATTACATACCACCTTAATTAATTACAAATAAACTTAATTAAATATCATCTTAATTAATTACATATCACCTTAATTTATTTACATATCAACTAAATTACATATCTTAATTAATTACATATCACCTTAATTAATTACGTATCAACTTAATTACATATTATCTTAATTAATTACATATCAACTTAATTAATTACATGACACAACTTAGATAATTACACTGCACCTACAATTACATTTTCAGTCTAATCTTCTCAACCTTTCCTTAAATGTATTGATTTTAAGAGGACCACCCTGAAAGGTTGCCGCAAGTAAGCTGTTCCAGTCTACTATTGTGCGGCTTACAAAGGAAAATTTTGCCAAGTCCGTTCTTTGTTTTCTACATTTAAACTTCCTAATACAGTATGGTCTGCCCTGCCTAAGTATGATAGTGTTGCTAATCTAGCATTGATGTCGGTCCTTGCTTTGTGTCCCATTTGTGCCTTAAACAATGCGGTGAGTCTGGTTTTTCGTCGCCTTGATTTGGGAAATTCCCACCCTAAGTCTTTTACTATCTCTTCACCATGTCCCTTTCCCATTTTGACATATTTTGCTGCCTTGCGTTGGACCTTTTCTATTCAATCGATTTGGTTTTGTCTGTACGGATCCCAACCTACTGTTCCATATTCCATAATTGGGCGAATAAGGGTTTCATTGGGCGAACAATATAATATAAGTGGAAAATTTTGTGAATTTAAGTATTTAATTTCCAAACAATTAAAAATTAAATATTAGCTATTATTAAATGCAACTTACAAGATGTATACGAGAATGATAAATAAAAGAATGAAGCCAATAGCAATCCATATGACATTAAAGGAGCAAATGAGCTTTAGAAAAGGAGCGTCATGTTTGGATGAGATATTAACACTGACAAAATTGATAGAAGGAAAAGAAGAATTTAATTGCGAGAAAATTTAGAATATATAGATTCATAAAATTCTTCGAAGACATAAAAAGTTTGCTAATAACTATTCCAGAAAGAATATAACATCCAAGACATTTCGTGATAGCTATAACGAGTCCAAGAACAAGCCAGCTTAAGATTAATCACTAGAAGGAAGCTGACTGAAGAGATTCTCAACTACAAAGACGTAGAGAGGGCTGTATTATATTATATTGCATCTGCGAAGCTTTTTAATTTAGTACACTAACAACAAGTCGAGTACGAGGAACTCTTACATTGATCCAGGAATTTACTAAAAGACATCAGATTTTAAACACTCTTTTATATGCAGATGATGAAGTAATCATTCAAGACAGCGAGGTAAACTTCAGAATTCAATATATGCTTTGAATAAGGTAACAAGAGAATAAGGTTGCAAAATTTCAACGCAAAAAAAAATAGTTATTTGGAGGAAAACAACCAGCTAGAATTCAGATAGTAATCCACGAAAAGATCACAGAATAAGTATAATGAATTAGATTTAACGATGAGAGATATTCGTCGTAGATGTGAATAGAGTTGCAACATCTGGAATTCGTGTAATGTTGTTGTGTAACAATAAGATACTATTTTTGTAAGTTTGTAAATAAATGTTTTCAAACTTGCATTCCCCTATTAATAATAGCCCGTACTTTTGCAGTACCTGCAACTATAAATGCCTGGAATGCCGTATTTCATACGAAATTAGTGTACATACTAAGGCATTCAATAAATAATGGGAACAATATCGTAAATCAGCGCTCCTAGCGGTGAGCATCGGAATCTCTTAATACGTAATAGAGGAGCGAGTGTTGTATAAATGTGGAATATTAGAAATCTTTAAATAGCCATATTTTGTGAATACAGGGACTGTTTATGATTTGTATTAAGTAATACAGTCATAAAAATGTTCAGGACATATGCTAGCCTACATAAAAATACAAATTGCAAGGGGAAAAAATGCAACCCAGTGCTTTACGGCATTACAAGAAGCTTGTAGGAAAAAAGTCCAAATATAACAAACTATTGTAAGATGGGTAGAGACGAGGCATTCACTAGTTGACATCCAAAGAGCTTTAGATCGAACAGTGAGACAGAGATTCAGAAATGATGCTGCAGATGGAGTCCGCCATCTTCCAAGGATTTGGCAACATATTGTTGACATGGTAGGAGATTATATTTGAAGTGTGTAATGCCAAAAATAACCTAAATAAATGTATTGTGAAACAGTAACTATGTTGCCATTACCTTTCGAATGCCCTGGTAGATTCAGAAAAATAGACAATGGAACATTGGTACTGAAGAGTTTGATGCAAATACATCTTCCATTAAAGTCACTTTTTTGGCAGTGATCCTTCAATATAGACGTAATTCCATCATTAAATTCCTACGTAGGCCTATGGTTTCTGATGTTTTACTATCTAATTCTCTACCTTCAAATACAGTCTACTCAATAATTAGATATAGAACGGTACGAGACGAGACACATGGAAAGAAAGAAAGAAACAAAGGAGGAAAGAAAAAGAAGGAAAGAGAGAAAGGAAAGAAAGAAAGGAAAGAGAGAAAGAAGGAAATAGAAGAAATGAAGACAGAGGGAAAGAAAAAGGAAAGAAAGAAAGAAAGAATGATACAGAAAGAAAGAAAGAGAGAGAGAAAGATAGAAAGAAAGAAAGAGAAAATGAAATAAGGAAAGAAAGTTATAGAGAAAGAAAGACAGAGAAGGAAAGATAGAAAGAAGGAAAGAAAGAGAGAGACGGAAAGATAGAAAGAAAGAAATAAAGAAAGAAAGAAAGAAAGAAAAAATGAAATAAAGAACGAAAGAAAGAGAGAAAGAAAGAAATAGAAGAAATGAAGACAGAGAGAAAGAAAACGGAGAGAAAGAAAGAAAGAAAAAAATCAAAGAAAAAATGAAAGACAAATACAGAAAGAAAGGGAGAGAGAAAGATAGAAAGAAAGAAAGAAAGAAAGAGAAAATGAAATAAGAAAAAAGTAATAGAGAAAGAAAGACAGATAAGGAAAGATAGAAAGAAGGAAAGAAAGAGAGAGACGGAAAGATAGATAGAAAGAAAGAACGAAAGAAAGAAAGAAAAAATGAAAGAAAGAATGAAAGAAAGAGAGAAAGAAAGAAATAGAAGAAATGAAGACAGAGGAAAGAAAAAGGAGGGAAGAAAGAAAGAAAGAAAGAAAGAAAAAAAAATCAAAGAAAAAATGAAAGAAAGATACAGAAAGAAAGAAAGAGAGAAAGATAGAAAGAAAGAAAGAGAAAACGAAATAAGGAAAGAAAGTAATAGAGAAAGAAAGACAGAGAAGGAAAGATAGAAAGAAGGAAAGAAAGAGAGAGACGGAAAGATAGATAGAAAGAAAGAAAGAAAGAAAAAAATGAAAGAAAGAATGAAAGAAAGAGAGAAAGAAAGAAATAGAAGAAATGAAGACAGAGAGAAAGTAAAAGGAGAGAAAGAAAGAAAGATACAGAAAGAAAGAGAGAAAGATAGAAAGAAAGAAAGAGAAAATGAAATAAGGAAAGAAAGTAATAGAGAAAGAAAGACAGAGAAGGAATGATAGAAAGAAGGAAAGAAAGAAAGAAAGAAAAAATGAAAGAAAGAACGAAAGAAAGAGAGAAAGAAAGAAAGAGAGAGAAGGAAAGATAGAAAGAAAAAATGAAATAAAGAAAGAGAGAAAGAAAGAGAGAGAGATGGAAAGACAGAAAGAAAAAAAAGAAAGAAAGAAGGAGAGAGAAGGAAAGACAGAAAGAAAGAAAGAAAGAAAGAAAAGAGAGGAAAAACGGAAACAAAGAAAAAGAAGAGAAAGAAAAAACGAAAAAAAGAGAATGAAAGAAAGAAATAGAGAATAAAAGAGACAAATAGAGAAGGAAAGAATGAAAGAAACAGAGAAAGAAAGTCAGAAAGAGAGAGAAAGAAAGAACGAAAGAGAGAAATAAATAAAGAAGGAAAGAGATAAAGAAAGAAAAATACAAAGAAAGAAAGGTAGGAAGAAGGAGAAAAGAAAGGCAGAAAAATTCAATCAAAGGAGAAATTAAGAGATACCAATTTCGTACAAAAATACCTCTGACTGTGCCTTCTTCAGTTAATTATTATACCGATTTTTGGATACTTTCAATCGATGAAAACAGATTGGGGGTTTACTCTCTACATCACTATTTTATTATTGTTATAACTATTATTATATCATTATTAGATAGCTATTGTACACGAAAAATTTATTTCCAAAATATTAAACACATAAAAATAAAATTACATACTCTACTTCTCGATATAACTTTGCAAAGACTCTTCTTGCTCATACACCAAAGTCAGGTAGTTCGTGTGTTCACAATGTCCATCCCTATATAGATCACTCAATTGGGTCCATTATACCTACACCACGGGGGGCAGGGGAGGTGAATAAGCGGCTCTACCGGTGGTTTTCAGCTCCGGACACAAGAACTGTGGGCGCCTTAATGGTTACAGACCGCTCCTCGAACGCCAGCAGAGTTACCAGTCATAGTTTCAAACTCTATTCAGTAATGTGACAGGGAAGACAAAAAGTAAGTGTTATTTTGTTTCGAAGTTATAAAATGTTATTCACTGAAGAAAAATAGATTACAGAGTAAATCAATTCATCTCCTTACGCAGTAAAGAAATCTAACCCATTCAGCATATGACTCGATTAAGAGAGAAGTTTAATATGATATTCTTATTGAATTTGGTATTCCCAAGAAACTAGTTCGAGTAATTAAAATGTGTCTCAGTGAAACGTACAGCAGAGTTCGTATAGGTCAGTTTCTGTCAGATGCGTTTCCAATTCACTGTGGGCTAAAGCAAGGAGATGCACTATCACCTTTACTTTTTAACTTTGCTCTAGAGTATGCCATTAGGAAAGTCCAGGATAACAGAGAGGGTTTGGAATTGAACGGGTTACATCAGCTGCTTGTCTATGCGGACGAAGTGAATATATTAGGAGAAAATCCACAAACTATTAGGGAAAAAACGGGAGTTTTACTTGAAGCAAGTAAAGAGATAGGGTTTGGAAGTAAATCCCGAAAAGACAAAGTATACGATTATGTCTCGTGACCAGAATATTGTACGAAATGTAAATATAAAAATTGAAAATTTATCTTTCGAAGAGGTGGAGAAGTTCAAATATTTTGGAGCAACACTAACAAATATAAATGATACTCGGGAGGAAATTAAACACAGAATAAATATGGGAAATGCGTGTTATTATTCGGTTGAGAAGCTTTTATCGTCCAGTCTGCTGTCAAAAAATCTGAAAGTTAGAATTTATAAAACAGTTATATTACCGATTGTTCTTTATGGTTGTGAAACTTGGACTCTCACTTTGAGAGAGGAACATAGGTTAAGGGTATTTAAGAATAAGGTGCTTAGGAAAATATTTCGGGCTAAAAGGGATGAAGTTACAGGTGAATGGAGAAAGTTACACAACACAGTACTGAAATCATTGCATTCTTCACCTGACATAATTAGGAACATTAAATCCAGACATTTGAGATGGGCAGGACATGTAGCACGTATGGGCAAATTCAGAACTACATGCAGTGTGTTAGTTGGGAGGCCGGAGGGAAAAAGACCTTTGGGGAGGCGGAGACGTAGATGGGAGGATAATATTAAAATAGATTTGAGAGAGGTGGGATATGATGGTAGAGACTGGATTAATCTTGTTCAGGATAGGGACCAATGGCGGGCTTTTGTGAGGGCGGCAATGAAACTCCGGATTCCTTAAAAGCCATAAGTAATTAAGTAAGCAAGTAAGTAAGTATTGTGTTAGATATTAAATTGAATGAGATTAGTAAAGTTTAGTAGCGTTTAATGAGTTACGATAACATTTATATAGAAAATGAGATTTTAATCAATATGATTCACCAACGGAATAAGCGACAGAAAGCTGATTTAATGTAGGTAGTGTTAAACGGAATATTTTGTTCTTCTTGCAGTTTGCGGCATGCCATTTTGTTTTACATGTATATGAAAGATAAAATATTACGCTTTTAATTTCACACCTGATTAATACGGAAACCTGTCCAGTACGGAAAAAAATTAGGACCGTCTTGAGCATGTGACGCAAGCCCACCGATTAAGAGAACATAATATTAACAAATACACAAAGAAAACACTTCCAGTCTTAGTGGAATAGATAAATTTACTCTTCCTCGCCCGGGAATGGAACTCAAGTCCGCTTAATTTGGAGCTAGAAATTGTCAAATTTCAGGCATAGCAGAAGATGAGCGCACAATGTCGTGTCTGAATAGGGTGTCTAATTGAAAAGGGGCGTTGAATAAAGAACCAACATTCACGCTAGACGCGATCTGCGTCAGCAATGCTGCAGTGGAATCTGAGTGTCTCCGAGCAGACAGGAGAGAGAGGGCTGAGATGAGAGCGGATGCTGACAGGAGAGATGAGGGATTTCTCCGGAAAGGATTCACACCCTGACACCTCCAGTTGTGAGGGCGCCACTTCAACTAGGAGCTGTCGAAAAGATCACTAGTTGCAGACTCCTCCTCCGGCGCCTCATCACCATGCCAACTTCGAGGTGACTTCGGGACCCTTATCCTGTTCCGTCGCCATTAAATATGTTGTCTGTACGCTGGGACATATCCATCGCTCCTACGTCTTGCCACATTTGTTTCTCTTTCGGTATGTAATGAAACGTGCATTTCAGAATGCGACCAACTTCCTCGCCATTTAATAAATTTTAAATTTTATGTCAGTATCTGTACATATTAGCCTGAATATTTAAAAGCTTTGACCAAGTCCAAAATTATGAATAAGTACAGAATGTTTTCCATATCTATTTCAAGTCCATTTAAACAAAAAGGATGGGTTTTTTTCCCCCACATAAAACCCTATTTTACAAGAGTATATTAGGATTAAAGTTTTCAATTAACTTGAGATAATATAATATACAGACGTGGACAAATTATTAGCAAAATTGAAGATTTTTATTATATATTTTTACAAAATATGATTCTTCAATTTAGACTACAGTTGACATTTTTGTGTATTTCCAAATTATTAGCAAAATTGAAGATTTGTATTGTATATTTTTCAAAATTTAACTCCTCAATTTGGACTACATTTGATATTTTTGCATATTTACAAATTATTAGCAAAACTGAAGGTTTTTATTGTATATTTTTACAAAATTCGATTCTTCAATTTGGACCACAGTTGACATTTTGGATATTTCCAAATTATTAGCAAAACTGAACATTTTTGTTTTATATTTTTACAAAATTTGACTCTTCAATGCAGTTGACATTTTTGCTAATTTACAAATTATTAGCAAAATTGAAGATTTTTATTATATATTTTTACAAAACTTGACTCTTTAATTTAAACTACAGTTGACATTTTTGCATATTTCTGTCTTCTGTAATGATGGAAATATGCAAAATTGTCAACTGTAGTCTAAATTGAAAAGTCAAACTTTGTAAACAGAATTATCATAAAAAAAATCGTCAATTTTGTTAATAATTTGTCCACGTCTGTAAATACATTTTTAACATTTTTTTTTTCTGTCGATGTTATGAATAAGAGAAATGTAAACTTACTTTTACACAGTTACAACTAGCAAAACAAATACATGAGAAGTTTACATCAATCATAAAAGCAAGCGCTTAATTATACAAAATAAATAAAAAAATGATATCTGTAAATACAAAACATAATTGAATAACAATAACATAGAATTTGGCATGAAATAATACATATAGCGTCCATAAGTCAACAAATATTATGATACATACTACAGCAATGTGGAATATACAGACATAATCATACAAACAAATATTTCATACCCAAGTAAATTTGTAATTTAGACACACCCTTTTATAGCATAGCATAGATGGACAATTCTTATTAGTGTAGGGTTAAAATTAAAAAAAAAAATACACACAATACAATAACAATATTGACACTTACAATTTTCTATTGATGTGGTTAATAAAATTAAAGAATATTTTGCGACAACAATTTCTACTGAAAATGTTGTACAATGGCTTATTGTAGCTCATATTACAATTATTTAGGTGTATTTCAATGCTATATCTTCTATATCCATAAAAGGAAGGGTTTAACACGGTGGAAACCTAGTAAATTAAACAAAAAATTCCTTCTAAATAAGTTAATCTTTGATAGGAGAAAAATATTTTACATAAAATTTAATGCGCATTTGTGTGTATGTATTTATTTACACTGCAAGTGGGCATGCACCCGGTGGCAGTGGTATACACAATATAAACAATACACAATAAAATGATAAGCAATACACAATAAATTTACAATACACAATACAATTATACAATACACAAAAGGCCTACAATTTTATACACAATACAATAAGAATACACAATATAATTTAACACAATAATAATAAAAACATTACAACCTACATTATTATGTATAGGCCCTACACAAGTTTCAATAGTCTTTCACTTTAATCTCATCTCACTCACTGTAGTGGCACTATGACGCATTTCACTGACACTATAGCACACATTTCACTGACACTATAGAACATATTTCACTGACACTATAGAACACATTTCATTGACGCTATAAATTATCACTGATCGGAACTGTTCACTGCACTGTAAAACCATAACTTCACTGACTCACCTCGCTTCACTGATACAACAGTTCAAATAAGTCAAATAATTACACCCTTATGCATACTGTACTTATAAACAGAACTACATTTAAACTAAACATTTCTAGTCTAAGGCCCTCTTACACGCTATTTTTAAATAATTTACAATTCAAACCAAGGAAGTAACTCGTCAGGCTAAATAAATACATGTCACCTTAAAAAAATTAAATGTTAAATGTCGCCTTAATTTTAATTTGAACTTTATACACAACTTTTCAAATTATTCTTGAATCTCCTTAAGGAAGGACAGCCCTCAAAGACCGCTGCAGGTAGGTCATTCCAATCATTTATAGTTCTATTTAAAAATGAGAATTTACCAACATCCGTTTTCTGTTTCCTACATTTGATTTTAAAATCATTTATTCTAATTTTCCTACGTCTGTTTTCCAAAGTTTCCCATTTAACTTCTTTTATAGTATCGTTTCCATGTTAGCTGCTGTTGCGCCATTTTGAATGCTCTGCTATACAAGGTTTTAAAATGACGCTACCCTTTGATTGCAATTTCCCGTAACTTCAATTTCTTGGTTATTATTGTCATACAAAAATAAACATATCTCCGGAGCTGTTAGTACTATGTGCATATTTGGAAACTTTTTTCTGGAGCAGAAATATTGTTCTTCTGTTACATTTTAAAAATATTTCTCCATATTTTTATAAAAGTATCTCTAAAACTAATTCGCAAAATGCAATAGGTTTATCTAAAAATTTTGAAAACCAGTATGAAAATTATACTCCAGACATTTTTAAATGATGTATGATTTGAGGCTTTCTCGGCGTTGGTTCGCTAATATGTTTTCGCGGGATATCAGCCGAGTTAAGATTTTGGAATGCTCCAAGCTTTCGACTGCTATCTCTGCAGCCATCTTCAGGGAAGTGATGTCCGAACAGAAACCATCCATAAACCACAGAGCAAAATCCGGAGTCATCTACGTCAGGTTAAAGACAGTCAGGGCCTAAGGACTCCAGGGATTTACAAGATTCCATGTGAGTGCGGCGAAGTATACATAGGGCAGACTGGCCGCACAATAGAAGACAGAATCAAAGAACATAAGAGGAACCTGAGGCTGTATTACCCGGAAAAATCTGCAGTGGCGCAACACAGCATAGAAAAGGAGCATAAAATACTGTTTGACCACACCAAGGTCATTAACAAACCAAGCCACTACTGGGATCGTAAAATCAAGGAGGCCATAGAGATCAAGCTGGAGAGAAACAACTTTAACAGAGACAGTGGACTCCAGCTCAGTCAGGCATGGACACCGGCCTTGGACCAACTTAGGCCCTCTTACAATCAAGGTCATGAAGATCACGAACCGAGGACGGCAACCGATTCCAACCGGCGGAACAGGGCTCGCCGCCCGCCAAACTTCACACAGGAATCCCGGGAGGGGCGGAGCTTACGAGGAATGACAATTCCCGGCCCTGGATTGGCCGATCCGCCAACCAATCCCGTTTCACCTGAGACAGCCTAACATCTATATCACCTTTCGACTTTGTGTTCGGACATCATCCTGCCTAAGGTTTTTCCGTGATTTTCCTAAGGCGCTAAGACAAATGTCGGGATGAGCCCTAAAAGAAATGGGCCACGGACCTGCACTCATATCCCCATTAACCTCCCTAATTACTTTAAATTAATTAACTAATTACATCTCTCCCCCCTCTTCGTAATTGAGCCATCATATAGCCAAATGGCTTGTCTCAAAATTGAGATGATTCAACAAGACTCATGACAACAATCACCTCCTACATAATAGCCAAATTGGCTAGTTTCTTATACATGAGACAACTCATCTCGCCTAAGGTATTCCGTGGTTTTCCTCAGGCGTAAGACAAATGTCGGGATGAGCCCTATAAGAAATGGGCCACGGACCTATATGCCCTTCCCCATATATATTCCCCCCTTAATTTAAACGATGTATGCCCTAGTTCAGATACTATAAATAGTCTATTAAATATACGAGGTCACTCAATTAGTCGCAAATTGAAAGGACAGGGACCTCTCAAGTTGCAGATTTAGATTTCACGGCGCTTCTTCCGACGGCCTTCACATGCTTTGTCATCGAACAACAGATGACGGCGTCTTGCCATCCTAACGGCAAACACCAGCCAACTCCTCCTCGCCCCGTTCCGTGTTCACTTGATCAAATCTCAGTTCGGACATCACTTCCCTAAAGATGGCTGCAGAGATAGCAGTCAAAAGCTTGGAGCATTCCAAAATCTTAACTCGGCTGATATCCCGCGAAAACATATTAGCGATTTTAAATGATGTTGCTTTTAGAAGTAAAATGTCATAGAGATTTTTAATGTACATATTTTCAAAAATGGCTGAGATGTACCATTTTACTGAATTACTGTATTCTGACATTAAAAAAATTAGCTCCAAAGTTCGTCTCCATTTTTTTCAAAAACTAATCTCGAATTTAAATTGTTGTAACAGTGATATTGCTACATAAAAAAATGAAAAATGTGCATTTCGGTAATTTACTAGTGGTCTAATTGGTGTTCTGTCTTTATGTAGGTCTACCGAAATGCCACCAGCCAACGAATTAGCAACAAACATATAGACAAGATCATGAGAAACTGCATGAAACTCCATAAGAGTAAAGAACAATATAGACATAGTAAACAAAACCAAGAACAAACATATCCAACACAGCGCAACACTAGCAACTTTCGACATAAACATGGGTGGGCAACTCGTGCTCTCAAAGTGTCAACACAATCTCAGTGCAGGTAGAACGGACTCTGTACTAGCTGTAGTGTCTGTGTGCGGTTCTTTCAAGACACAAGTTCGATCGCGTCTGCAGTAAGTGGCGGCTCGTTTTAAGTGAGAAACAATATATTTCCCAGATCATTTCCCTTTAGTTACGAGTAAAGAGAGAATTTTTTTTATTAAGAAGAGAGGTAAAGCTTGCATTCTATTACACTTTCTTACGCATGACACTTTGTTACAAATAAACAGTGAAGGTTTTAGTACAGAAATACTATCTGCAGCTGCTTTAGAACAGCTAAAGGTAAAAATGAGATATCAACAATGTGAGACTGATATCAAAAATCGTTAGCACGTTGTGCATGCGAGTTACAGAATTGCACGACATATAATCGACTAGCTAAGAGCATTTATGGATAAATTTGAAATGTGGCAGTATCATGTAGAACATAGACAACTTCACTTTCTTTGACTATAAACTATCTTGAAGAGTGATAAGAAAATCTTATTATCAAATATAAGACCCTACTTCAAGACCTACAACAGAATTCACTGCTAAGTTTGGAGAAACAGTGACAATTGACAAGGAATCTAAATTTTTCTGAAATATTTTTGGCTTACGCCGATAGAAAATCATGAAAACTTATAGCTTGAATTGATAAATCTACAGAATAGCACGCCACTCAAATTCCAGCAAAATCA